>NW_024582598.1:347864-349790 GCF_018398535.1 Haplochromis burtoni
CTCTCTCTCTCTCTCTCACTCCTCTTTTCTGTTCTGTTACACTGTCATTTCAATGGAAGATGTGCAAAACTGTTGATTTACTTACAGCTCCTACATGCATGCTTCCAGTCAGTCAGTTACATAGTTACATACCATGACATACATAGTTTAGCAATGCTCTTATTCAAACTGCATTTATTCAGCTTTATCAGCTTGCATCCATTCAGTGCATAGGTTTAAACTGACACATTTAAGTTTGATTAGATGAAAACTAAAAAATTATTAGGTTTGTCCTCTGGGAACATGGATATTTGAGTTGTGTTTAGATGTAAGTTTATCAGTTGAAAAACTCTAAACTGGAATTTCTGTTTTCTTTCTCTTTTTGTGTAATGGTGAGATGGTCTTGAGAACACTAACTTGCACTTAATCTTGAAAGTCCACAAAAATGATAAGACTGAATCACTTATCACTTGCATGTGAAGGATCACTTTTGTTAATGTAACCAGTCCATCCATCCAAGGCCTTTTCTGGTTGAGGACATATAGAAACATATAAAAACTTTGAAAGACCTTCAGAAAATCTGGAGAACTATTATTGAAGACCACTGGCTCTGGTGGCTCAAGACTTTTGGATAGTCCTGTAAAGCCGTTTTACATTAGTTGGCACTGATGGTGCCTCCACAGATATGAAAGTTCAAGATCTTATAGAATTATGAGTGCTTTTGATTGAACTCTAACAGCTAGTATTTCTCCTCTTTAACTTGCATCCATCCACGATTAAAGGATTTAAAATGTGAGTCAGGCCAGAACTGCTTTTTCTTTGCATAGTAAAGTTTTTAACTTGCTCTAGTGGATGCAATGACAAACAGTATATTTATATAATAAACTACGTGCTCATCAAAGTTCCCACGTAAATATATTTGCACCATCATAGACTGAAAGTAGTATAATTGTTAATGACGAGGACAGTAGGATGTGAAGTAAGTCATCATTTCTTGTTAACTGGACTGTGGTGTGACTCTGCTTCTCTTTTGTTTACTACACGTTCAAACTGACACATCATCTCATTGCTCAGCTGGTCCACAGACCACAGGAAATGTTAGGCTTCAGTCTGATCATTCAGTCTGGCTGCACTCTCACCCTCCATACCAAACAGGATACCACATGCCTTCTCTCTCTCTCTCTCTCTCTCACACATACACACAGTTACCATCTGTGTTAAGCTTGGGACTCCTGTGTGCGTCAGGGCTGCTGGGCCTGGGGTTATCTGGGGCTGTGGTCTGCCCCACTTCCAGGAACAAGAAACAGTGCAGTTTCATCTTAAGAGAAAAGAGACACATGGATGATGATATAAAAGGGCTGAGCAAGATAAACAGAATGATAATAGGCATACATGGAGGCAAAGGATCTGAATATTAAGTTTGTTAAGGGTTATTCATGAATGATCCAAAGATAAATCTATTTTTCACACTTTTCTCAGGGCTCAGAATCACAAAACTCTGCTAAAGTCATATATGAATTGCCTGTCACTATGTTTGAGACCAGGTATACTGTGCCATGAATGATTATCTCCTTTACTGTAGTGTTTATTGTGGAGACACTGCAGGTGCTTTTTAAAGCTAGTTATGGGTAGCCAATAACATGTACAGTAAATATAACCAAACCTTTGTTGATGCAGATTTCTTCACTTTGCTGAGCTTAGTTACAGGAACAGGGATCTGCTGAGGGAAGAACCGCCCTGCACACTTGACATACAAAATTGTTTATTGCAGTCACACTTGAAAACTACTCTTGCACAGAGAACATTTGTTTTGTTTAACTTATGCTCTATAACCAAGAAGCCTTGCTTAAGCGTGGCTTTTAGAATTAAGCATGCATATACATATGCACAGATGGTTTATCTACTTTTTGCATTTATTTTGCATTCTTTTAGTACACACACACACAC
>NW_024582598.1:349814-391516 GCF_018398535.1 Haplochromis burtoni
CACACACACACACACACACACACACACACACACACACACACACTTCCTGCAACTGCCAAGTGAATGTTGGTTACAGAACACACTTTGAAGGAATATTTATGATCATTAAATGTCAGGACACAGATATAAAAAAAATACTGGGGAAATCTTAATATGTAGTATGTAATGTTGAAAATTGTAATCAGTTTAAGCTATTTCTTTCCAAGCGCGACTCTTCTTTAACTTAACTTTGTGTCACTGGGACACATCTCACGTAACTGAGAGTGTTGCAAAGTGTTGCAAGTGCTTTTGTCATTATATGAACTTATTTTTTTGACCTCATATTGCCTTCAAAGGTACTTTTAACTTATTCTAAAGAACTGTCTCTGTTTCCTGTTGCATAATTGCACTGTATGTCTGATTATGACTTATCTGTTGAAGCTGACTGAGCAAAACTAAAGAAAGCCCCTGTCAGAAACCATATGGCTTAATAACTAGATTTCAGTGCACATAGACCAAGATAGAGGAAAAAGAATGCTGTCTTTGTTAGTGACAACAGGAAGTGACATAAAACTTGTCTGGGTCTTACTGGAAGCTGCTTCTTCTGATAGAGCAAAAAAAGAAAAATGTGAAAACTGATAAACTGTTTTCTACAACATGCCTCTGCACCACCAATCAGTTTCCTGCCCTTCCCTGCCCCAAACCCTGCCCTGTGTTTGTTCATTTGCTTCATGTATAGATCACAGACAGTGGTTTCTTGATAAGGTTGTGTGATAAAGGAACTGTGAGTCAGTGCTGTACATCTACTGAACTTGTCAGTGCAACTTTCAGTGTTATAACTTATATCAGGTGATCAAGCAGAATTGGCTGATTTTGATCAAAAAACAAAGTTAAGTCCTCCACATGTTAAGTTTAAAGGCCACAAAATAATCGCCCCCTTCTTTGGTTATCGGAGGTTAGCTTAGTTTAGCAAACATGCTAACGACAGGGAGAAAACAATTAAAAAGTACAATTATGAAGATGCTATGTCTCAGTCATTTAATCTATATATAAATGTGCTGCACATGTTAAAATAAAACAAACAAAAAGGTTGTTGCCACAGTAAAGTTGCCGGGCAACCATCTAAGACGTTTTTCCAGGCACTAACTTCGTTTGGCTCATCGCTTTAGCAAAACCACAGCTGTTGTTTTTCATTTTTACATGCTACGTGTTAATTAAGGTGTTTTTACACTTTCACGGAAGTTATGAACTTTTACCTGAGGACGATGCATGGAGAATTCAGTTGTCATTTATAAGTGGATTGGACTTTAAAACTGCCAGCTTCCTGTCTAAAGTTCATGTGATATATACTTGTGACAGTCTGACAATAGCACAAGTAATAGTCTGGTGACCTGGTTCTCCTACTTCTTCAATAGGCCATGTGTGAACAAAGCTTCATTGTGCTTTAGTGTGTGAGTGCTACTAGGTGGCTTCTAATAAAGACTCAGCCAGGCTCGCTATTGTTCCATTTCCACTTGTTGTTTTAAGTTGTTTATGATGGGGATGCATTAATTTTAAAGGTTAATTCTGTATATGATGTAAAGAACTGCCATTACTCATGCAAGCACATAATCACACAGTAGTTTTGCAGTTTAATCTTGTTAACCTATCCAAAAGGTATTGTTTTAACTAGAGGACATACAGTGTTATAAACAAAGCAAGCATTCATGAACGTGGCTGAGCATTTTTGCTTTGGAGTCAATACTGAGAGCCCAGGTTTCACAGTAAGAAAATGAAATAAAAGAAAACAGTTCTGTCAGCTTGCAGAGCGAGACTAACTTGTCAGGCTTGGTAATTTGGAACAAGTCTTTGCTCATGTGTGTGTCTGTGTATGTCTATGCTCCATCTCTGGAAATGGTTCTGGAGTTGACTATAACTCATTACTTTACACATGTTGCATTATGCCCAACAGTATGTTTCCTAACAAGTAAATAGCTTTGGTTTGACTAGAACTTTATCGTCTGCAACAACTTGTTATACGCTATCCAATACACTTCCTGCAATATAAAAAAAAATTAAATGATTTTCTTCTCCTGACTAATATTGTGGGTTGTGCGCATGTGCTGCCTTCTTTTATTTAGCACAATAATTAGTGAGTGAGTGAGTGAGTGAGACTCACAGATGCAGAGGGAGAGTGGTTGCAGGTTTCTGACAAGAGGTCAGGAATGAGGCACACACTAATTTCCATATATGTACATATATTGATTCATATTGGGGAAATAGTGAAGAGTTACATGTACCACTTTTTCAGCCATGAAGGGGTTTTGGGATTGGGATTTGGTTGAAAAGAGATTAGCTTTTAAGGGTTTGATCAATGATAATCAGGTTGAAAATGAGAAATAGGTTATGTTAAATCCAATTTGAAAATGCAACACTTGATGACTGTGTCATTTTTTTGTGTGCATGTGTCCTTCACAGAGCTCTCCACATAGCCGTGGTCCAGGGAGCATTGGCCATAGTCCACAAACTCATCCAGCTCTTGGTGTTGGGTCATA
The DNA here is from genome assembly GCF_018398535.1 of Haplochromis burtoni. Lineage (NCBI taxonomy): Eukaryota > Metazoa > Chordata > Actinopteri > Cichliformes > Cichlidae > Haplochromis > Haplochromis burtoni. The sequence goes on from NW_024582598.1 coordinate 352,328, forward strand.
AAGACGTTGATATCTACAACAATCTCCGTCAGGTAAAACAGATGCATTGATAAAGCTACTGACAAATATACACATGCACACAGTTCTGACCATTAAATGCCAGGAGACAGAGCTTTTATAGTCATAGGGATTTGCAAAGAAATTTAAATAGTTTAAAGCGAAGAATCTTTGCTGATTATGGAGCTGTTGGCATGTGTGGACATGTGCACGCTTGCAGAAAAAGCTTAGCATGTAAAACAGCCTCAGCATGCACAATATATTTCCCCGTCTCACCCTTCTGATAACACTTACATGGAAAAGAAAGAAAGAGGAAGTGAATTGGTTTCCTCCTTGCCTTGCAGTGCATTATCACACACTTACGGTCATGGCAGCTGAGGGTTGTGCAGTGGAATTCACCCTTCCCGGTTTCTCCACCTGTACTTGCCACAAGCCAAAGCCATGCACATTCTGGGAAGGACTATGTGTGATTTCCAGTGTTCTGTATTTTGCACATGGTTTTCTAGTGGTCACTTTCTGTATATGTAGCAAGGGATTTTTCAGTGTTTACATGTAGGATTTACCATGTTGTGAAATTCAGAAAGAAGAAAGCCAATATGATTAATTGGCACAAAAATGACTCACACTAACTCCCAGAAACCTTACACTGATACACAGCAAAATCTCCAGTGTTAAATTAACACTGGAGAGTGTCTATATGGGTCCACTCCTCTGAGTGTTAAATACAACACTGTTGAGTGTTAAATTAACACTTTTGACAGTGTTATATGTTTAAAAGTAACCTAGTCAGTTTTGAAGATTAACAAAGACTAACACTGAGCAGTGCTGATTTTCTAACACTGGAAAATAACTCAAAATGTTAGAAATATTCCAGTGTTGTTAATCTTCAAAACTGACTAGGTTACTTTTAAACATATAACACTGTCAAAAGTGTTAATTTAACACTCAACAGTGTTTTATTTAACACTCAGAGGTGTGGACCCATATAGACACTCTCCAGTGTTAATTTAACACTGGAGATTTTGCTGTGTACCTAGTGTGTTTACCTTAAGTAAAAAAATGTTCATATGCAAAATTACACAGTAAAATTTTCAAAAGCGCCTTTTAAACTTGTATTTTGCACATGTTTTAATTTGTGCAGGGCAATTTTGGATTTTTAATGTGAAAAACTGACAAATAGATCCAATGCAGTTTCACTAGGGTGACTTTTCCCCAAAAAAATGATGGAGCAGTGCAACTCCCTACTTACTCTATCAACATGTTTTATTGGGATTGTGTATATGGAGTTGCTTTTAAGTGTTTCCCAATCCAGGGCTGTCCCAGGCACTGGTGCCAAGCCAACAGTTCAACATTCTTTTCTCCTTTGTTGTCTCCTGATTTCTGCTGGCTTTCTCTTTTCCATTCCTCAATAGAAAAGCAACCAAGCTTTTTCAGAGCTTCAGTTCTCAAGTCTGGAGTTTGTTCTCAAGTGTGGGGTTTCACACCACATTGAACGCCACAGGCAAGCTTACCAGAAATAATGCTTGTGCTATCATCAGTTGTTGTCTCTCCTCATCGCTGAGGCTTGACAGCATAGGTTTTATGATATCCTGTGTTTGCCCTATGTATGAAAATGCATGCACGCAATACACACACTCACACACACATACATGCACATACACACTCACATTTGAAGTCATACACAGTTATAACCAAAAAGGGAGATTTACAGGCATAGGTCCCGCCACAGTCATTTGCCTACCAGATTGTGTGGTTTTGACTGAAAACCAGGCACAATGAATAAACTTATCAACATGAAGGTAGGGAACTTTTTAAATTTTAAAAACACTGAGTTCACTTCGTAGTCCAGAAGACACAGGCCATTTTCTAATACAAAAAAAACCCAGGCACAATTAAAATACAACTTATCCAATGATGACAAATCCTGAGTTTCTGTGGTTTTGCATATGGAACATTTTGACAGAGTGTTACTATCAGTATTGTAACTGAAGAGCAGTGCAAGTGTCACGGCATGATTTGCCTTCCACTCCCAGAACTACAACAATAGTATAGAGACAGCTGTTTGATACTCCCACATGCTATCAGCTACACAAACACATACTACAATGGTAAACTTTTGCTTCTCTTACAACAGTGGATAATGTAGCGTGATGCTGACACTGTGGGGTTTGGGGACTAAATCCTTTGGGGCCACCCACACTAAAACGTGCACTGACTGACATGTGGATTAGAACAGAGACTACCATGTGGACGTGTTACCGTTACAGTGCAGTATGCGGTTGGCAGTTTAACAATTGAATAATTGTTTTCTTTTTGTTTATGGTACATTGGTGGTATGCCATTTTATTTTTCAGTGTGAGCGTGTGTGCATGTGTGTGCACAAACAAGGCATCCGTGTGCGTTTGTGTGTACTTTAGTGTCCTCGTTCCGAGAAGTCACATGACCCCTCCCTCCCCCCCGCCTTGCTTTGGGCTGTTTCTCAACATACCTTGCAGTGAGGTTCAGAGGGTAGTTTACAGGGACTTTCCCTTCATGCGCGTGCCTCTCTCTCTCTGTCTCACTTGTGTTGTTTCTCTATCTCCCTCAGTCTCTCGCTCTCTTTTTTTATATCTCTCACTGCATATATCTTTGGTTATAGAATTTGGTTTCTAACCATAGTTGATGAACTGACAGATCCTATCAGTGTAACTGTCAACAACACTGACGTAAGCATGTGATGTTTATTTGTGCAATAGGCCTGGCTTTACCCTCTTGTGCTCACAGCAGAAGACAAGTCTTTGGCGCTTTGTGCTGCCTTCCCCTTGTTTGGAACTGCCTGGGGTTGTTTTTCATGCCTCCAAACCTCTACTGTTGTCATCTTTTTACCTCATCCATGATGATCCACTCATCTTTCGGGAATGTAAGCCTATGAGGACAGACCCAAGGGAAAGAGAAGGGATTTTCCCTTGTTCTCCTGTCTTTCCCTTGGACTCCCCTCTGCCACTTCCGTTTTTTTCCCCTTGTTCTCCACCCCTTCATTCCCTTCCTACCTTTCCTCTTATCTTGGCTGAAATTTAGTTTAGTCACTGTGAAATCTATTACAGGAAGCCAAAGCCAGAGCCTGCCAGCTCTAAGGGGGTCTATATTAAAGGCCATAAAAGGCCTTAGTGGTAAAGTAATATCAAAAGTGATTTAAGACATGTCCTTAATGGCGTTTGGGAAAAGTTAATAGTATGGTAGCATTTCATAATATTGTTCTATAGTAAATGTTTATAGCAGAAAGTTCAAATACAGGAAATCTTTCAGGGAACATGATTGTGTATATGACTGTGTACTTATGCATGTTTGTGAGTCATAGGATTCAGGGAAGTTGCATTGACACATTGGAGGAATTCCACAAAGATGTTCTCCCACTGCTACCCTACCTACTTTAATAGTCTTTACTGGAACGAACTCTCTGTGCACAGACACACACACACGTTAGTAGTAACACAGCAAAAGTGAAACTTGGAGAAGCAGTCCGTTCCTACTTGCTGCATTTATTGTGTAACTAGAATAGCAGCTAAAAAAGTCCAGGTTTAAATACTTCCCTTTTATGACTGAACTATGAACTAAGGATTGCTTAATGAACCCCAGGTTGCCTGCGCCCTCCCGAGCCGTAATTGACATAATATAAACAGGATGATACATGGTGACCTCACCTACAGGAACATCCTAGATTGCTAAAGGGATTTTTGTCAGTGCTTACAATATTCATCCAGGCAAACACCTGGTGAACAGTGACTTTTGCTTTTCCCGGCATTGTCGACTGCGGTTCAGAACAGGTTCTTCCTCATTTTCAGTTAATCACAAAGTCTGATGCTTCTACTCTTGTTGACAGTGTTTGTTCTGTAAGATATATTAATTTAAGTGCTGAAAACTTTGCACTTAGTGAGTGTATTTGTGTAAATCTAGGAATACACATGCATAGGTAAAGCTAGCTCATGGTCATTGTGTGTTTCTTCTAGGTGTTGATGTGTTCTTGCTTCTTTTTTGTTGTTGTTGTTGTTTTTTTGTGTCATTGACCTTTAACCTGTTGAACAGGTTATAGGTAAACAGAGGCCTTTACAAGAAAACACCGCGTTCTTAACTTCACTGACAAGAATAGTTATCGTAAATTAGCCAAAGTAAACACTGTGCTTTTTTATGTCAAGTATGTATTTCCCTTGTTTGTGGGCTTTGTGAAAAAACCAAAAGCTTGAGAAACACTGCACTGCATCTTTATGGTTATCAGCTGTGATATATCTGGCTTGTTTAAACTATAATTTTTGTTGTTATTCCCCCTCAGACTCCCCTTCATCTGGCAGTGATAACTAAGCAGGCAAACATGGTGGAAGCTTTGTTGAAAGCAGGGGCTGACCCTGCAGCCTTGGACCGTAATGGGCAAACAGCGCTCCACCTCTGCTGTGAATATGACCAGCGGGATTGCCTGTCTGTAGTGCTTTCTATGCCATCATCTGCCACCTGCCTTGAGATCCGAAATTTTGATGGTGAGTTACTAAAGATACTTCTTGGCATGTATTACACTAAAAGGGTTGCTTACACCTCTTTAGCTCTCACTAAGTGTGATAAAGCCTGTAATTATTTGCAAGCATCTTTTTATCTCAGATTATTATAATTTTTGATTTAGTTTAACTAATTCATAAAATATCAAATTAAACATGGTTGGCTAGCAATCAAATTATACTTCCTGATATATTTTCTGTTTATTTTTGTTGTTTTTGTCACATGCCCCCTGTATTTGTGACCCAGTTTACGTTTACATCTATCAGTTGAAACATGTGCACAATCAGGTGAAGTGAATTAAAAACCGCTGACACAGTTTCCAGACTGAAAGCGCTATGAAAAGAAAATTGCATTACTACATTACTACAGTGAATACAGCTATTCTTATAATCTCCTTAACTGCCTTAACAGTCTGTTGGTGGGTATGAAAAATGTAAAGCCACCCTCAGGTATGGGTTGGGTTGGTTGTTTTGGGTGTGTGGGTGGGAAGAGGACATTTCCTTCCTTTGTGGTCTGGTGTCAGTGTAGTGTCGCATTGCCAAATCTCCAAGCAGCTTTGAAGACATTTATTTGTACCTCTGTAACTGATATCTGTTTTTTCAATGCGCAAAAAATCTGAACATGAATATAAAATGCAGGCTTTTCCTTTTTTTATTATTCTTAGGTTTGAGCCCTCTCCATCTGGCTGTTCTGCAGGGCCATAAGGATTTGGCAAGAATGTTACTGGATGCTGGAGCTGACATCAATGCCATGGTCAGTCCCTGTTGTACCGACTCAGCACTGTGGGTTTCACAGCATCACGGCTTTTTTGCATTTCCGCTCTGCATTCTCTGACTTTTCCCATGGTGCTTTTTTTTTCTCTCTAATCAGGACATCAAAAGTGGCCAGAGTCCTCTCATGCATGCTGTGGAGAGCAATAACGCAGACATGGTCCACTTCCTCATTGAGGTAATGAATTTGTGTGGGTAGAAGAGGGGAGAGAAGGGTTGTGACTCAGCAGAGTTAAATAATTCTGCTTTTCTCTTTCCACCTCATTATCAGTGCATAGTTTTGTATTCCTTTTTCTTCTTACGGTCCTTTTTAAAGTATTGCAATATAATTGTAGTTTTTCTTTATTTTTAGAGTTTAGCAGCTATGCTGTATATGTGAATCTTTTCTCCTTTCTTCATCACAGACTGCACTCAACCTCTTTGGGACATTATCTCTTGTTTCATTTTCTAAGTTACCGACATCTACTCTGGCTTCCTTTATGAATCATTTTCTGGTGATTTTCTATTTTGCAGAATAGATGTGATGTCAACAGCCAGTCATATAGTGGGAACACGGCCCTACACAGCGCTTGTGGCCGAGGTCAGGTGGAGACAGTGCGGCTGCTGCTGAAGAGTGGAGCTGACAGTAGCCTCAAGAACTACCACAATGACACCCCAGTGATGGTGGCCAAGAACAAAAAAGTGAGTGAGGCGATGACAAAGAGGAAAAACAATAAATATAATGGACATTGCTGTAATTCCATTGATACAGTGTTGTTCCTTTTATTCTGTTTTATGGTTGTATGTTCCTGCTTCTTGTGCTGGAAAACAATAAACCTCCTAAAGGTTACTGATCTAACAGTAAATCAGTTCCTTATATTTGTACAAATTTTCAGTCTCTCTCTATGATTTTACTATGGGAATTCACAGCTATTTGTTACATAATTTATGTCAGAACAGATACAAACAGTTGCAAAACCTGCTTGGCCTAGCTCTTATTAGTGGGAAGAAAGAGTTGAAGCCAAAATGGGAAGTAAATGTGTGTATCGTTCCCTCTAGAGGCCAAACCTGAATAGTGCACCATTTCCCTCTAGTTATTTTAGCATATCACTATGAGACTTATTTTAAGTCATGTACAAAGTTTTTAATGAACTATAAATTGTTTTACAGATAGCAGATGTGTTACGAGGAAGAGGCTCCAGGCAAATAAGAGTCCAAGATCAGCACTGTATGTCAGTCTCACCAGTTGAGAGCAACCTAACAGAAAACGGTGAGGAGCATTCAAGCGTCTTTTTGTCTCACACACAGAAACAACAAAAGTTGCAGTATTTAATTTATACTCTGTGCTTCTCCTTTAGGGTCTCCATCTCCCAGCCATAGTCGTGGGTGCTCACCTTCAATTACGCCACACATTGTTCATCAGAATGCTTCCCACTCTCCAGAGACTTCCATTTTACGATCTCAGACTTATTTTCCAGTAAGACTTGCATCTATGTCCACACAGTCGAGCATCAAGGAAGCAATCAGACAACATCATGCTGGAGAGGGCTTCACCCAATGGGATGGCGGGGCAGGAATGGACTGCACCTGAAATTAGGCCAAACCTCCCATTTTTCTTCCCTGGACAATCATAGTTTCTGTCCTTTCTCAGGCTTTCATGCCTTGACAGACTTGCCTGCAACCTCCCTGCTTAGCTTGCTGCTTCTAAGGAGACTCCGGTCCTGTACTGACTCTTTGAAAACTGGGGAGTGAAACACTGCTGGAAAACTATGCATCAGTAGAAATATTCCACTGCATGCATTCAAGACTGAACATAAAAAAAACATTTTTTAAAACTATGTACAGACATGAGTAAATGACTGCTATGGACCAAAGCTCAGTGAACTCAGAGTCCCATCGTAAAAGTATTTCTAGGCACTTTGTCTTAATTTCTGATTAGCAGATTAGAGGGGATGATGGTATGCAACAAATGTACCTGGCCTTACTTGAACTGTGGATATTGCATTAAGAGTGTCTTCATCATTATGCCACCAAGACTTCTTAAGTTTGCAGTATCCTTGTAAGACTTATATATTGCACAGTCAAATACCTGGTTTCCTTTCTTTTGATAATCTGTGCACAGGCATTGTACCTCTTATGTCTGTTAGTGTGCGTGTTGATGTGTTTTTTTAATGTTAAAAAAATGTAGATATTTTTATAAATAAAAACAATAAAACATAAAAATATAATAAAACAATATAATAAAAAATGTGATGTCTTGCTTTAGCTTTATTATTCACCTTAAACCTTTTTGTGATCATGTATTTATGTAACAAGAAGAAAAGATTAAAAAGGGGTATGATGACAGGCACACAGGTGACAGAACAGGATGTGAGACAAAACAGTTTCCATCCCCTCTTCACTTTCCTTTTTTTAACCAAGCCGCTCTACGCCCACCCACAAACCCCTAACACAATAAGCAAGGGTAGCACGAGGGAAATGAAACACCTCACTGCTGCCAAAGCATCATCTGAACATTACAGATAAATCCCCAATGTTTAAACACAAAGCAAAATAGATGATTATACAAATCTCTTCAAAATAACTCAAGATAGCCAAGAACACAAAAAACAAATTGCCAACAGCATCTATAATAACACAGATTTTCTCTGTCAGCTTTGACAAAAACATAACACCTTCTTTGTTTGGACATAATATAACTGTGGTGCGGAAAGCTCCACCTGTGCAATATCCCAGTAATAATAGAGCCATTCCCATACTAACAGCATTTGTGAAACTCATGAGACCAGCTAACAACGGGTGCCTGTTATCTATAGTTGGCTCCAAAGAGGATGCGATATTGATTAATAGTAAAAATTATATTCTCTGTTTTAACAACCACAATAAGAATTCACACTGGTATTTGTTATATGAGATGTACGACTTGTGCATAAATTTAAGGCTATCAGATACTGGTTTGGATTTCTGGATGACATGAATATATTTGACCATATTAATGGGAAAAACTCATATTCTTCTTTACTTGGCTGCTCCCTTTAAAGGTTTCCACAGTGGCCACCTCCAGCTCTCATGTCTTTTTGTCAGAGCCAGTGTTTGCAAGGTGTTACTGTCATCAGGCACACCTTCCCTATCACTCTTGCTGCTATCCTTTTTTTTTTTTTACACAAATCACCCCTGACACTCATTTCCACCCACTCTAACCTGCCAGCCCTCTCTTCTTCACCTCTCTGGTGCACTGTCATTACTTCACAAGGCTGACTGCATGTATTTAAGCTCACCCACCTTCACTACCTCAATAAGCAACATTTATATGAGATCATAATAATAAAAGTATTAGGGTTAATGTCAGCGTCATTATATTTACATATTGCCAGTATTTTGGGCTTCAGAGTCGGTGCCTCAGTGATGGCCTGAGCTGAGTAGCTAAAACTTTTGAGGCGTTTGAAAACAGGCCCGTGATTGGCCAATTGGCAGTTCCCTTGGTTCAAACAGCCAACCCCAAAACGAGCGCGGCCATGTTGAATTGTCAGTTCTCTCAAAGAAGAGACAAAAGGTTAAAAAAAACTTCTGTGCCTTTGTCAAAAGTAGTGCCTACCAAGCTTAAACGAAAAGCCGATATACAGTTGAATCACGACACAGGCGGTAAGTTTGTAAGGGAAAGGTAGCATCTTTCTCTGACTGGTAGAGTTAAGCGTCACCGTTAGCGTATACTGCCTAGGCTAGAATCAGCGTGCTCGGATGGTTGAATGAAAGTGCTGAAGGGTGAGATGTAAACGGATGCAGATGCGGTTTCTTTGTAAACGACAGATATTTTGAAACAGTTTCTCACAAACCGGGAAAAAAAAAGACGCAGTCTTAGCTTGTTAGCTCGATGGCAAAGCCCACGTAGCTGTACGTGAAGTTTTAACGGCGCGTACACTCGTGTAAGTTAAAGTGTTCTAGCTAACTTTGTTATCGATAGCGGTAACTTTATGGACAAACTAAACACATGTCGGTCACTGTTGGCTTTACTTTGTTGTTTAACATGGCTAACAATTGCACTGGCTAGCTAAGTGACCATAACACTGGCTGCTAAAATTCAAAACTGCTTGCAGCTGTTATTAAGTTTACACTGGTTGTTAGCCTCGGCATCAAAACAAAGGCAAAGTTGTCCGAATTAAAATGTTAACTCCACGTTTTTCAACCTCCTCATTTTACTTAATTTCTATAAATACTTGATAGACTTTCTTGCCATCTACCACCAGTCTTGTGGTGGCAGCATTATTTGTCACAATATAGCAAAGGTGAGCTTTGCCTTTGGTACACATCTGAAATGTATTTCGTTGATCTGGTCAGGTGCCTTTGAGTAATACCACTTTGAGGCGCTCGTTATTTTTGTGCTCTTCTCTTTTGACTAGCCTGTTAATGCTTAAAAAAACAACAACCGCCATTGTTTATTTCTTGCAGGAAACCTGGACTACTTTTCTTGTGTATTGTTCATCATTTCCTTTAACATTTTGTAGGCTTCCATCTTGGCGTTTTGCTACAGGAGAATTGAAAACCGAAAAAAATGACCCCCAAAATTTAATGTAGCCTGCCAGTGCTTTAAAAAAAATGCAGGAATTGTAATTTTTTTCAGACCACTATTAAGAACAATCCAGTATTAAACCCCAGCAGTACGAGTTATATACTTGAACATGAGAGCAGTTAGATATGTGATCAAGTTGTCCATATTTTAATACTGCCCATTTTCAGTCAATGTAACAGTCAAACTCATACTCACAAGTGCACACTAAAAACACACACAAGTTTATTCTTTGGTCATATTAGTCACGCTATTTATATTGATTTCTCCTTTTTGGAGAGTTGTATTGTAAATAGGCAGAATTTACACACAAACTTCTTTTTATGAAGAGGTCTGAATGTTAGATTGTGAACACATGGTTTAAAAAGGATAGATAAGAGAAAAGGGTTTTATTTTTCTCACGTTTTAGTTTTGTAATACATGTGCACAATAAAGTAGAGCAGTGAAAAGGAACTAAGCTGAAATATTACAATACTGTGAGGAAAATCCAGTTAAGGTGTTGGACACATGGCGACAGCAAGAACTGCAAACCCAGCACCAATGGCTGGATTGAACAAACCAGCAAATGGGCAGCTCAGGGGACAGACCAAGACAGGTGGACAACAGTCTGAACTCCTGTCAAATGTCCAACATCCCAGTGCCCATAAAAGGACCAGCATACCTCAGAGCAGTGGAGGCATCAAGTAAGATACTGGCTTTAGTAATGTTTCTCTTCTACTTTGAAAACAGAAAAGTGTAGTTTTTTCCTCACATAATCATTTTTTGCAGCTTGACAGCTTGTGCTTTAGAGAAAACCTGCATGAGAACCCCATGGGAAAGTTCAGGACTTCTCACCAAATCTTCTAAACAGTCAAAGCCTTTTTTAAATCCCTGCTATCAGCTCTAATTACCATTACACCTGTCCTGACATGACTTAATAATTTAAGGTTTAACAGTAAGATGTTTTTGCTGTTGTGAGCACTTAGTACTTTGTTTGGAAGTTCATGAATTACAGAATTGTTAATTTTGTGAAGATCATGTACTTCACATTTGAGTTGTGTGCATATGTGACAATTTTAGAACATCATCAGCATTCACACCAGGGCTAGCTGGGTGTTAAAAGCAAGATCCAAAATAAATTAACCAAAAGAAGTAGATTTGCATTTAACACTTATTTAGATGTTTGCCCACTTACCAAACAGGGACATGCGTACAGGTGGAGGGCAAGTATCTGCTTACCCAAAGGAATATAATTTGAATTTTTTTTTAGTTCTTCTTAACCAGTGGGCATCAAAAATAACCCTGGTTTCCAGAGTGCAGTTTTAAAGGCGTCAGCTTGCTCTCTGTGCTCTTCAATATTATGGCCAGCAGCAGAACTGCTTTAGAATACAATAGGTTATTGTCATTGTACATGTAAATTTAAAAAACAAACAAAACAAACTAGACTAGTAATACACATATGGACAAGTGAAAGTTATTCTTTATATCTGGCTAATTTCTGCCATCTAGTTGAAACAATGAGTACTTCTAATAATTGGTTAGTCCATTGTGTGGGTCTTAGAAGTTATAATATTAGCCTTGCATACATTAGTTTTAGTATTGCTGTGCTGCTTTGAAGTTGTTTTCACCAATGCTCGCCATAGAAATTACTACATTAAGCTGTTGTGTATTTTTAGTATATTAGGTCTTCATCTTTCCAAGTTGAGCAAAATCACACTGCTTAAAGCCCTTTTCCCTCTCTGAAGATTATGAAATAAAGAACTAAATGTTGCAGTGCTTATTTTAACATTTTGTTTTCTTTTTTCACTTGATATGGTCTGGGTCTTCCCTACAAAAATTGTACTCCTGATTACGACTAGGTTTGGTGATGACTGGAAGAAATGCCTGGAGCTTCCTCCAAAAGATACCAGGGTGAAAACTTCGGTAGGTGACTGCCGTTAGACGCAAGTATAGTTATACATGCTTACTTAGACTCAGTGCATGCTGCCATCTAGTGCTGTAATCCTCAACCTCTGGATCGTTTTAAACAGTAAACTAAAATGATTGAGTTGTGTTCTCCAGGATGTGACATCCACCAAGGGAAATGAATTTGAAGACTACTGCTTAAAGCGAGAACTGCTTATGGGAATCTTTGAAATGGGATGGGAGAAACCTTCCCCTGTCCAGGTAAATAAAGTAGCCAGAACTCTGGTTCCTGTTTCTGGTGTTAATTTAGATGTATAAATAGTTGCACCCTTTAACAGAATGCCATTACCCCCACTTTGCCTTGATACAGCCCCATGCCTCAGCCATATGCTTTGCAGGGAAGTTGTCCACAAATGGAAAAAACAGCAGGAGAAACACTAATATGCATCTACCAAACAGAAGAGAAGCATTTTTGATTAATTTACTCTGGAACAAGTTTTAATTTCAGTGAGTAGGAGGCTAAATGAGTCCAATCTCTAGTCCTCCTGATTACATAGAAGTATGAAGTGTTAAACATTGGTGTCACTTTGCGCGTTTTTGACTGTTAGAGGAAACAGTAGGGGTGATCCTTTAGAACCATGCCCATTTTTCTGAATTGACTTGTCTGTCTGCCAACAGGAGGAGAGCATCCCTATTGCCTTATCAGGACGAGATATTTTGGCAAGGGCTAAAAATGGAACGGGAAAAAGTGGTGCCTACCTCATTCCTCTCCTGGAGAGGATAGACCTTAAGAAGGATCATATCCAGGGTGAGTTTCTTCTAGGGCTGATGGCTTACAGTCATGACAGTGTTGAGACAACCAACTACAGTTTAAGATGATGCCTGGTGGCTAGACAACAGTGGAAGAAAGTAGCGACAGACTGTACATGATTAGTGGCTTCACAGCGTATGAGTAGTGCATGAAAGTACCGTGCAGAATCAGTGGTCTGCAGCACTGCAGACTACTGATAACTAAGTGAAGTGCAATAAAATAAACTGAGACATGAGCATGAATATATGACAGCCATGACTGAAAAGTAGAGATAATTTCATGAACTGTAGGGATGTTGTGCTCAAGCTGCACACATGCACACTTTGATCAGTGGTTCTTTTGTTGCTCTAAAACTAATGGAAAATATTGATAATATACTGATTATGATCGCTGCACTGCACTACTCCATCAATAGTTTTTCTGCTGCTGGAAACCTTAATTTTTTCTGCATTAATATCAGCCCTTATTGTATCTGTTTCCTTCCAGCCATGGTAATGGTGCCAACAAGAGAGCTGGCCCTGCAGATGAGCCAGATCAGCATTCAACTCAGCAAGCACCTGGGAGGAGTCAAGATCATGGCTACAACGGGTGGGACAAACTTGAGGGATGACATCATGCGTCTTGATGAGACTGGTATTTAACATTTTAAGACAATTTTAAAAAAGTTATTTTTATGGCTGCAACTGAATCTTTTTTTTTTTTTTTAAATATTGTTAAAGATATTTACTATTTTTTCCCCCAACGTATAGTTAAATTTAAATTGCTTATCTGACTAATTAACTAGGTAGCAAATATGTTCATATTTGAGGTTCAAATTGTTCCTTTATCTTGACTCTTGTTTGTTGGCTCTTAAGTCTCCAATGAATGGGGCCAGGAAGAGAGAAAGTTTGTAAGCTGGACTTAAAGGGCAGAGAACACAATGGCCATATAGCGCTTTACACTGAACCCATTGACACACACATTCAAACACTGGTGATGGCAAGCTACATTGTAGCCACAGCCACCCTGGGGCGCATTGACAGAGGCGAGGCTGCTGAACACTGGCAGGTGAAGTGTAGTGTGAAGTGTCTTGCCCAAGGACACAATGACCGAAACTGTCAACTCAAACTGGCAACCTTCCGATTACAAGGCGAACTCCCAACTCTTGAGCCATGATGGCTCCCAGTAACCATGGCAGTAATACTTTTCTTGTTTAAAAAATTTTTTTTTTTCATGCTTGCTTCTCCTGCAGTGCATGTAGTGATTGCCACACCAGGGAGGATACTGGACCTAATTAAGAAGGGTGTGGCAAAAGTGGACAAGACTCAAATGATGGTGATGGATGAAGTACGATTTGCTCTCTTTTTTTCTATATTGTTTATTGTTGACTTTTTTTTTTTTTTAAGTTTGTGGACATACTATTCCTTTTGATGTTTTACCTCCCCCTTCCCTTTATTCAGGCAGATAAGTTGCTCTCCCAGGACTTTGTGGTCCTGATCGAAAATATCATCAGTTTCATGCCAAAGGATCGTCAGATTTTGCTTTACTCTGCCACTTTTCCCATCAGTGTGCAAAAATTCATGGTAAGATGTCAAACATTAAATCTTCTGCATGAGTAAGAATTCACTTTGTTTGTACTCTCGTTTAACGGTTTAAGTTGTTGTAAACTGTTTTGTGTAGAGTAAGCACATGCAGAAGCCTTATGAAATCAACCTGATGGAGGAACTCACACTGAAGGGCATCACTCAGTACTATGCCTATGTGACTGAAAGACAGAAGGTACACTGTCTTAACACACTCTTCTCCAGGGTAAGTAATCAAAATTTCAATTAGTTTTGACTACGGGTGCAACAATATACAAAAATCACGGTTCAGTTCGGTACTTTGGTGTCACGGTTTGATTTTTTTTTTTCAATACAAAAAAAATGTTCATGTCTTTTTTTAATCTGTAATGTATTAAAATTATGAATATTTCTTTTAACTCAAAAGTACAGTTTTCAAATTAGATGTTGCTGAAACAACAAAATAATAAAAGAAATCTATCTTATCAAGAAATCACTCATCTGTGGGGAAAAAAAGTTTATTACAGAGAAATGTCTCTTTCCAAAATCAAAACTATAATATACCCTTCTTGTGGGGTATATTCTTACCCCCAGCCCAGCATTAACTATGTTCTTAGCATTGTCAGTAGTTACAGGTATTATAGCATTTGGTCGCACTTACTTACAATCTTTCACAGCTGCTGACACTGCCGTCTCTAATTTGGCTTTTGTCTCTTTGCACAAAGCAGGAACTGCAGTATCGGTGAAATAGGTTCGTGAAGGAATATTGTATCGGGGCTCAAGTACTCTCAGCATTTGCTGAAACCCGGTGTTTTTCTACAACAGAAAAGGGTCGCATGTCGACAGCATAAAAAATAGCAATTGTCCTGTCTATTTCTTTTGCCCTCTTAGAATCATGTACTAACGGCTGTCTAAATGACTCGGGTAAAGTTTGTAGCATGTGTGCTTGTTGTTGTTTTTATCTGCTTCCACTTATCTTTGCACTAGGGTTCTGTCTCGCTAGCTTGAGTGAATGCATGTAGGCGGCGTTCTGTGGATCTGCACTCGACAATGCATCCTAGGCGGAGTAGTCGAATGCAGATCCACTGAGCTCTCAACACAGACAGCATCATCAGAAGAAAAGTTGATAAAATAAATTTAAAAATTTTGTATTGTTCAATACATATGTGTACCGAACCAAAAGCACTGTATCGAATGGTTCAATACAGATACATGTATTGTTGCACCCCTAGTTTTGACCAACCAGTTGTGCTATCCAGTCTTTAAGTCTGACGTCATTAACCATTTCTGGGTCCAAAGTCAAACAAACACTGGGGCGTCACTAAGAGTTACAAACTGTCTAAATTTCCTCTTTCATCTTTAATAAAATGATCAGTGTGGCTGCTCTAATAGGTGTAACAATTAAGTTTAACATCCAGGCATCCATAAAAACAGAATTTATGAAATGTAAGAGTTAGAAGTTGGCAGGGAGTTAGCTCACTAGTTTCCATCTAAACATGACATACCGTGTTCTGCATTAGGGATTTCTGAAAAAAACAAAATGTTTTTTCACTTCTGAGATAAATGAAGACAGGAAACTAAACAGCAGCAGTGACGTTTGCAGGGTTATTGAAGTTGGGCTAGCTGATATATAATGGTGTGCTACATGGTGGCTAGCTACGCAGCTATGGTTGGCATAATATAAACACAGTAAGCTGATGAACGCTAACTTTTTCCCTACTCGATAAAAGTTAATGCAAGGGTTCCCCATGGTTGGGGACAAATTCAGTTCCATAGCAGGATGCTTTAAATGGACCAAACTTCAGTCAGGAGAACAACTGAGCCAATCCAGCCACAATACGAGGTTAGTCATTAATTTACCGCATGGGCTCGGCTGTAGTTACATCGTAAGGTTTTAAAAATTGAGCTTTAAAATGAATAGTTGTAATAAAAACCGAGAGGGGCCGACAGTGATCACTGCTTTTTTTTTTTTTCTTTTCTTTTTTTTTAGTGCTTGTTCAGATTAAATAGAACAAGATTTGGGGCGATCGTGGGTCAAGAGTTGGGAGTTCGCCTTGTAATCGGAAGGTTGCCGGTTCGAGCCCCGGCTTGGACAGTCTCGGTCGTTGTGTCCTTGGGCAAGACACTTCACCCGTTGCCTACTAGTGGTGGTCAGAGGGCCCGGTGGCGCCAGTGTCCGGCAGCCTCGCCTCTGTCAGTGCGCCCCAGGGTGGCTGTGGCTACAATGTAGCTTGCCATCACCAGTGTGTGAATGTGTGCGTGAATGGGTGGATGACTGGATATGTAAAGCGCTTTGGGGTCCTTAGGGACTGGTAAAGCGCTATATAAATACAGGCCATTTACCATTTATTTACCAAGATACAAAGTATTAAAACATGTAAAAAAAATCACAACAGCCTCAATAAATGAAGAGCAGTTTGGACCCGGAAGCACAATTAATGCATCATCACTTAAAGACTGGATTGCTGCACCATTAAGAAGAGAAACTCTGCCCCCTTGGGGTAATAGTGGGTTTTTTTGTGTTGTATGACATGTGTTGTAGTCGAAGATATTAGTAGGAAAATATGCAAAAATAAATTGAAAAATCTAAGAAGACAGGTTTGGGCATCCCTTGTCAGAATACTGTGACCGTTCAGGTGAGATGAAATTACAAATGAGGCATTTCATAAAAAATGAAAAGACACATTTTCATGTCTTTTATGAAAGTATTCATGAAAATGTGTCTTTCACTGCCATCCAAAATATTGCTAGCTTGCCCAGTAACCAACATATTCATCATTCATATTCATGTTTTACACCTGGAGGCTGACTGAAAAGTCGGCAGTGGCATACAATGATTTAGCCTGTGGACCATTATGAGGTATAGAGTAAATATAATTGGCTCCTACATTGTGTTCACGCAGTACTGACCCTAGTAAAAAGACAATGGTTTGTTTGTTTGTTTTTTTTTAGTTGAAATTACACCAATGTTGCTTCACATATGATCATGTAATGCATTTACCTTTTGATTTTCTGTTGCTCTTTGTTTGCTCTGACCTGAGGACCACTGAACAAATCCTTCCTTTTTTTTGGGGGGGGGGTGTCTTTCCTCCTTCCTTCCTTCCTTCCTTCCTTCCTTAACTATTCACAGTAATGGAAATTTTGACCCAGCCTTTGCGTGCCACTGTGCCTGTAACGTGTATTTGAATTCACTTTTTTTTTGTTAGATTAAGTAAAAAGGAAAATGTATTTATGATAAACATAAAATTTGCACTTAAAGCTAATAAAACAAAAATACAATGCAATGTAAACACAGCTTCCAACAAAACAGTTTTGTTCATATTTTGTGAAATAACCCTTCATTTTGTATTTTTCTCTTCCAGCTCCAGATCAATCAGTCTATCATCTTCTGTAACTCCACTCAGAGAGTTGAGCTTCTTGCAAAGAAAATCACTCAACTTGGTTATTCATGCTTCTACATTCATGCAAAGATGATGCAGGAGTACAGAAACCGTGTGTTCCATGACTTCAGAAATGGATTGTGCAGAAACCTAGTCTGCACAGGTAGGTGAAGAGTTTTTGCATTTGAAAAATGTGAAGTGGAAGAACAAATGTTCACTGGGTTGAGTAAGCACATGTTTTCTTGTAGACCTCTTCACTCGGGGAATTGACATCCAGGCTGTAAACGTGGTTATTAATTTTGACTTCCCCAAAAATGCAGAGACCTACCTCCACCGCATTGGCAGATCAGGTAACCTGTCGTTTTGTCAATAAGTTCGGTTTACAGCTACTGTTTGTAATACCACTACTAATACAAGCTTGACACCATGTTGATTTTCCACAGGGCGTTTTGGTCACTTGGGTCTGGCTATCAACCTCATAACTTCAGATGATCGCTACAATTTGAAGAATATTGAGGACCAGCTGGTTACTGACATTAAGCCCATACCCAGCAGCATTGACAAGAGCCTGTATGTTGCAGAGTTTCACTCTGTTGACGCAGAAGATGGTGAAGAGAAGGCATAAAACTAAGGACTGGGAGCTGCACAAATCAATGGTCAGTTCCTTGAATGGCTCAAACTGAAGCATTACTGAAAAATAAATCTCTAAGAGTCAAAAGTTTGGTTTATAAATAAAACAAGATGGGATGTTTGCTGCCCTTTGGTTGCTCAGGACTAGGTTGTTGCAACCGTGTAAACACAGATTTTAATTGCATTTGTCAGTTAATCTACATCAAAATGTTATTCAGGGTTCATGCTTGGCCTTGAACGCGCCTGCTGAAAAGCTGTTTGATCTGTGGCCAGTGAGTATTCACTGCCCTATTCTGTGTTTCCAGTATTATGATTGTGAGGTGAATTCATCAGCAAGGAATAGCTTAAAAAGTATATCATGTACAGGTGAAACCAGAGAGAATATTCTTGCTCGCTGTGTTCTGAACCATAAGAAGAGTACATATATATAGGGGTATTTTAGGTTTAGGATGTAGTGCATCTGAACACTCTTCCTGAAGCAACCTTTTTAATTGATTAGTTAATCTTCATGAAAGAGGATATAAAGCTTTACAAGATTTAAAGGTGAAGGGGTTACAGAACAGTCAGCATAGATTTGGACAGAGCTGATCTGCACACAGGGCCAGCTATCTGCTCTGTGGGTTTACTACAGTAGTGACACATTGACATGGTTGGAACTGGAGATTATAATTTTATTCCTGGCTTTTTTCTTTTGTTTTGCAGAACAAACATGGTGCCTGGCATTTGTCACACAATACTGGCTACACATCACACAAGATTCAAAGTGAAGATTTTCTTTCTGCTCCATCCTCCCTCAAAATAATATTTTTGTACATTTTTCATTTCCTGTTTGAGTTTACTAGTAAACTGGTGTCCCACAGAAAATTCCCAGTTGAGCATGGACAGTGATTTCTATCAGTGTGGCAGACTACACTGCTAGAAATCACTGCCTATGTGATTTGAGCTAAGGTTGAAGGACCTCACCAAATTCAGCCACTATTGAAATGATCTGCTTTTGGTGCTTTGTTGTAAGAATAAAACCGTAACCAAAGGTGAACTCGGTGGATTGTGCCAACTGTAAACTACAATGTTTGTGTCCACATCCTGCTGAAATGCATTTGAGCCAGTGACATAAAGAAAAACTGCAACTTTGGTCACGTACGTTTGGTCATTTCTTATACTGTCTGTGATAATTATGACATGCTCAGTATTATGATGTATTTTATCGGTTTAAAAAAAAGTTTTGAAGATCACCAACCCCAAATTAATTTGATGCATGGTCTGCAGTATTGAATTAAGTAATCTGGTATTTTATTACATTACTGCATTACTTTCACAGGCCTTGTGTGAAATCTGACCCTTCTTCTGTGGAGGTTTTTAAAATCTTAGCAGAAACTAAGGATTGAAAGACCATTCAATATAAAATTTGCATATACTGCATTAGGGTAAAGCCACAGTTTTTGTCTGGACACATTTGCTACAACATGACACACATGGAAAAAATTTTTCCCTCTCCCCAACTTCCTTATTTCTGTCAGCTAGAACAGATGTGGCCATTCTTACTTGACCCTTCTCATTATCATTTTTACCCTCACAAGCAGTCTCCCGGGGTTTATTTTTGTAACACTGAGACAAACTGTGCGGAAAATACAATGGAATCAGCACCAGTAATCCTTTCATTCTTGTCATCACCATTTCATTAACATTCAGATGATTGGGCAGAAAATCTGAATGGTGTGACCAGTTCTTGCCTTTACAGGTGAAGTTTCTGCCCCTTGATTTACTAAAGATATTTGCATTAATTGTGAGACGCACCTAATATTTTGGAATATAGTACACAAAGAGACCACAGAAGAGCACGAGTTGGAACAAACCTTCATAAACCAAAATGGCAAAAAATTCTTTCCTCTGACGAACCTTTAAAAAGGGCTGCTGTGCTGCTGCAGTGCACAAAGCTTGACACCCGTTTCTTATGATAAACATTACACTTTTTCTTTTCTTCACCAATAGTACAAACAGTTGTGAGTTCTAATAGCAAAGTTTCAATAATGTTGCACTTACTAATAAATGCATTTCATGTAGCACATGTCACATAACAGTAGTCGTAACTACACTAATGACTTTGAACTATTTGACATCAGGGATTGGTTTGTATATAGAACTTTTTTTATTCTAGTGGCGCATTCTAAGTGTTTTAAACAGCATGCCTCATTCACCCATTCACACTGCAACTTTGTTTCTATGGCAAACTGCTTTGTAGCATTCACACACATTTACACTCCAATGAATGTGTCATTGGGTCATCATCTATTTAAAATATGTATTTATGTTTGTTTCTCTGGCTGACTTTCACATTAGTGCTAAGCACCCAGGGAGGGGACTCATTTTTGTCATGCGTATCTGTATTTTTCTTCCAGTGTGTCTGAACTAGTAATTGGACTCATGTGGATTTGGTTACTGGATTAGAACAGCAATCCTTTGTTTTATTCTTAGAAGAAAATGATCTCTATGGCTTGATGAACCATGTTTTTCTTGACTATATTTATTTTTTTAAAATCAGGTGTTGCAATGCTAATTCCAAGCAGATAAAAAGTTCAAGTGACTGCACTCCACAGCTGCACTTTCTGTTTTTTTTTTTTAAATTTCATGAATGATTGCATTTTGGTGTAAGCCTGATCCATGTAACCTAATATTTCTTGCTAAGACAGAATCGAAGTCAAACCATAAATCTGTCTTTTATTTGCCTAAAATGCAGTATAACATTTCATTATTTACATTTTAGTTAGAACCTGTTTGAATAACCCTGTCCACTGGGAGATGATCCCATTCTGTTTGAAAAATACACAAAACCCGTATTCTCATATTAGTATAATTAATATATTTTTGTTCCTCGCATATAATTGTGTAAACACTCCTGTTCGCTCCATACCCTTGGAATGTCTTTCAGTGAAAGGCCGAATTATGCGAATGTTCAGTAAATGAATCTAATGATACGTCACTACAAAAGGGTTGTCCTAGCTTCAGCCAATTGTTGCCGGCATGAGATGCACATGAGCCAATGCACAGACGAGTCTGGTAATGGGCGGATCCTTGTCAACTACGGTCACTGACGTTGTCGTGAACTTTACCGGTGTTGAACTACCCCTGGACCCAAACCGTCACCGTAAGTAGGTAAACCGCAGAAAGGAAGGGGGTGTTTTGTCATTTGGGGGCAGGGGGGGTATTTCATGGCGTTACTCTGTCTTGCGTCGTAAATCTAGTTACCGCTCTGTTCACATATGGGCGAATAGATCTCGTGGTCAATTCCACATGGCTACCTAGCCAGCCAGTTAGCTAACCAACCTCTGCTAGCTCGCTTTAGCATTCATAGGTTAAATGCTGCTAGTGAATTGTTTTGTCAGCTGGTGGCTTAAATCCATATGTGGCTTAACTAAAAAATAACCAACTGCAGTACAACATGTCTTACTATCAGGTTATACTGTTTTTATTGTATTTAAAATCTCGAGAGTCTAACTAAATTGGGCCTTGGCTGAAACCAACATGCTGCACCAATGCTTCAATGAGGGTAGCGGTGTTGATGGTCGCTGAAGTCTTGTGAGCAAATGCTTTAAGAGCTCCGTGTTACTAAAGGGCTTACAGATATACTGTATGAAGCATGAGTAACAGATCTCTGAGCAGAATATGCGCGTGTATGTATTTGTGTATTTACCTCACAGGATATATGCAGTTCATGTTCAAATTTACTTTTTGACCATTTCTACAAGATCAGTTTAACAGTTAGTAATCTGAATGCAAATATGCAGCTTTTATTGCTGTTTTGAAACAATAATGTATTTATACACTGCCTGTCTCTCTCAATAGGCTGTTACCATCTAAAACTATGGGCAGTGTGTTGGCTGCCGCCTCCCCCAGTCCAGCCCCAGCTGTAGCTGGAAGTGGACAAGGGGTGCCAGGCTTGGTGTCGGTCCCTCCTGGGTTCACTATGCCCTCAGTGTCTTCCGTCCCTCCAGCAGCTGGATCTGACCAGCCGACAGCAGATGCACAAGCCTCTCTCCCAAATCCAGGATCATATGACGAATGCCACCGCAAATGTAAAGGTCTGGAAATGAGGCGCTCTCTCTGCATTTCTTCATTTGTTTTTCAACTTTTGCATCATAATTATGCTGTTGTATCATTGCATCAAGTGTCATTGTTAAGCCGTGTTGTTCTCCCTTCTTTGTTTCAGAGGTGTTTCCACTTCAGATGGAAGGGGTGCGGTTAGTGGTCAACAAAGGCTTGAGTAACCACTTCCAGGTCAGCCATACTGTTACCCTCAGCACCCTGGGTGATTCTGGTTATCGATTTGGTGCTACCTATGTAGGCAGTAAACAGACTGGGCCAGCAGAGGTAATGCTCTTTTTTTTATTTTTATTTTTATTTTTTTTTTTGCCTTTGCCTTAACATACTACTGATGTGATTCTGACCGTTGTGTGTAAATCTTTGTAATGTTTACAGAATTGAATGTTAATTCCATAAATACATCAACATTTCATTTAAAATGCATGAATATTATTGAGGTCGTGGTTTTTTTTTTTTTTGCACTGTCATGTAAATGTAGCATAGCTTTTATATTCATGTTGCCTTACATTCCTTATGTACAATGCTTTGCAAAAAAGAAGTCACCTAGATTCAGTGCATCTTTTAGAAGAAAAATAGAAAACTTACCAAAGTGTAAGATAAAATCAAAACAAACAGGACAATCTTTGTATTTGTATATTGTGCTAAGTTCCTGTTAATTAAATCTTTTTAAAGTGTTTATTCACCTCTTTGAGGTGAAATATATTGTCCTGTGTCATTCAAACATTTGAATTTGAACTAAATAAAGTTGTGTCCAAACTACAGGATAAAAAACAAACACAAAAAAACAAACTAAAGTGGCCATCCCTGAGTGTAGCCAAATGAAAATAAAAGGTAGGATTATGCAGGAAACGACCTACTGTTTTAGTATTATTTTAGTATTGCTTAATGCTTAAGGGTTAACACATCTTTGTCCAGTATTTTGACTATTTTCCTAAAGGCTTCATTAATCACTGTGTTTACTGGATGAATATATCTTTGGTAAAACGTGTTGGCAATTTCACTATGTCTTCATGAGCTGGGTGGATAAACTGTACATGCTGGATTTTCTGGACACCTGATCTGCTATTGGAGGATTTCAATAAGAAACAATTGCATTGTTTACGTTGCCTTTATGCAATCATCTTACTACAGTTAGCTGTGTGACTTTGCCACACAGATGTGAGTCTGCTATACTTTTTGCATATTGTTTGTTCTTGGTTTACGTCACTTGTTTTAAATGCACAGTATTTTATAAACCAACGGATGATAATCTGCTTTGAGAAACAAGTTCCACACCTTCTGTTGTACCAGATGTTTGACTTTTTAATCTAGTGATACTTGTCCAGATGACATCCAATACATTTTATGGTGCAGGTAACAGCTGTTATTTGGCATATGCAGGGGACTTCATCAGGGGGTAATTTTAGAGAGCGATTTATTTGATTTTTGTTTTGTGTTTGATTGGCAGAACACATTTTTAATATCACTTGATCATGTTCTTTTATTTGGTTGAAGTCAAACTCGTGATCACCATTAATAGTGTATCTCTACTTCAGTGTGAATCTTCACATAAATGTCTAATAAGCCATAATGGATGATTAGTGATATTTTATATCCATCCATCCATCTTCTTCTTTTTATCCGGGGGCTGGTTTACGGGGACAGCAGCTCCCACGGGGAAGCCCAGAAATCAATCTCTCCAGCTACCTCGTCCTGCTTGTCCAGGGGAACACCAAGGCGTTCCCAGGCCAGCTGACAGATATAATCACTCCAGTGTGTCCTGGGTCTGCCCAGGGGCCTCCTCCCGGTGGGACATGCCCAGAACACCTTGCCCAGGAGGCATCCTTGTCAGATGCTCGAACCACCTCTACGGGCTCCTATCAATGCGGAGGAGCAGCGGCTCTACTCTGAGCCCCTCCTGGATGGCTGAGCTTCTCACCCTATCTGTAAGGGAGAGGCTAGCCACGCTTAAGAGGAAGCTCATTTCTGCCGCTTGTATCCGCGATCTTGTTCTTTCGGTCACTACCCAGAGCTTATGACCATAGGTAAAGCTAGGGACGTAGATCGACTTTGCTTTTATCCTCGCCTCGCTCTTCACCACGTCTTACTGGTACAGTGTCCGCTTCACTGCAGTGTAGCACCAATCTGTCTGTCGATCTCCTGCTTTCTTCTCCTGTCACTCATGAACAAGACCCTGAGATACTTAAAGTCCTCCACTTGAGGCAGGAACTCGTCCCTGACTCAGAGTGGTCACTCCATCCTTTTCCGGCTGAGGACCATTACGTCAGATTTGGCAGTGCTGATTCTTATTCCCACCGCTTCACACTTGGCTGCAAACCGTTCCAGTGTGAGCTGGAGGCCATCACCCAATGAAGCAAACAGAACCACATCGTCCATGAAAAGCAGAGATAAGATTCTGAGACCACCCAAGTGAAGGCCTTCTGCCACTTGGCTATGCCTAAAAATTCTATCCATAAAATATTCTATTCTACTCATTGAGGGTCTTGTGAATTGCTCTTTGTCCGGTGTCTCACCCAGGACCAATTTTCCATGGGAGACCCTACCAGGGGGCAAAAGCCCCTGGACAACACAGCTCCTGGGATCCCTGGGATTGCATTTTATATGCAAACAGTAAAAGATCTTGTCTGTCACTGTGACTTGAGTGATCTGTGCATAATCATTTTTTTTTTTATCAATTTCTTTTCAAAAAATTACAATATATGTTGAATGCATGTGGAAACTAACTGTAGACGTTCACATACAGTAGAGCAATAGCAATATTATATGCATCAGAAATTCATCTAGAGCACCAAAATGTGGCCACCTAACCTAAAAACTAACTTGTTGATTTGGATTATTGAGCCAAAGTAGTAGAGGTGGGAATCACCATACATCCCACGATACGATATTATCACAATACTTAACGCACGATACGATATTATTGCAATTTTTAAAATATTTTGCGATATTCAGATTCTGTACATGAAGGTAAACTTTATCAATATTCATTTTATCTAATATCAAAGTCTCACACTCAGTCTTTCTCTCATTTCAGTCAGTTTTATTGTTGACAAACTGAACGGTTTGCATTACAGTCTAGTCCAACTTAACTGAATGCAACCATCTGGTACAATTATAGCTATTCTGAACTATGCAATTTATGAAAACTATGCAGCCCATTCAGCAACTGAAGAATTTGAAAGTAAATTAAAATAAAATTATATTTAACATTAAATAAAAAAGTTTTAAATTAATTAAAATAAAACATGTCTTAAATTAAAATAAGTAAACTGTCATGTTCATTGCTGCCAAAAAACAAGTTAAACACATTTGGACAGAGAAGGAATGTCAGGATCCTTGCTCAGAAAAAGGATCAACATGCCCTGAAGTCAGAGTTCCAGTCCACAAAAACTTTTTTTGTAACAAAATATCGATTTCTGCTGTCCCTGTATCAATACATTATTAGCAAACAAAATATCACGATACTACACAGTATCGATTTTCCCCCCCACCCCTACAAAGTAGTGTCACCTTAAATGCCTGTCTCAAAAATTTAGGGGACCTCATGATAGTTCACTAATTTAGTGGGATGCTGAGATACGCTACAATGAGGCTTACAGTGACATTCATAAATATCTTGAGTATAGTTGTGGATATTGACATCAAAAACAACCGGCTATAATACACTGAATGTTTCAAGACCATTAGGAAATGTTGGTCTGTGAACGTGATAGGTCTTTTTATGGAATTTAGGGTCCTGTGTAATTGTAAAGCATCAGCCACTTATGTGAAATCTGTATTTTTGTGGTGCAAAACAATTGGACAAAACAAAACTGAAAAACATAATTTTGGAGCATTATGGAAGCTGTTTAAACACCAGATGTATTCCAGACCATTAAAGTCTGACCTGTGGTTGACAAAAACAATTGAATATAGTGATGACAAAAATCATTATTGTGTGTGCTATATTATATTATTAATAACCAATGCCACTCCTGAAACATACAAAGTGTGCCTAAATTAAAGATAACTCAACTTTATTATGGTGTTAATTGTGTGCATTTTCCCCCATTTAGAGTTTGTCTCTAAAGCCTCTTTTCCATTAGTACCTACCTGGATCGACTAACTTCAACTTGGATCGACTGTTTTTTCATTACAATTCAGTACTACCTAACATGCGTGGTTGTCGTCATAGCAACGCGTCCAAGCGTCCCGCAGAGTAATTAACATGACACGAACGCTATGAAAAAGGTGGACGTTGTGGCAAGAATATACCTTTTGCTCAGTCTGTGCCTTTTCTTCGGTCTCAGGGATCACCGTATTGTTTTTTGTAGCCATTTTTCTTATTGGTGGGTTTCAAAAATGGTGTTAATGATACTGTATGCCTTCATGACTCATCGAGTGACGCTACTGACCAGCCAATCAGTGGCATGCAGGCTGACGACGTCACATTTTAGTACTTGATCGAAAAGTACCTGATACCAAGTACTTTTACTAAATGGAAAAACCAATTGAAGTTGATCTGAGTAGGTACTAATGGAAAAGGGGCTTAAATGACATATTATTAGTGTGTTTGACATTTAGTGTATTATTAGAGTTCAAAACTTCAAAAACACCTGGTTGGATTGTTTTTCTTCACATTTTCACAGCCCCAAATTCTGTATTGATGCTGACTGCCATTTTATACAGCCGTTGACATAGTTTTGAAAAGCTGACAGTGTAGTGGTATTCTCTCTAGTCATTCCCAGTGATGGTTGGAGATATGGACAACACCGGCAGTCTGAATGCGCAGGTCATCCACCATCTTACAACAGCTGTACGCTCCAAAATAGCCATACAGGTATGTAGACATGCAATAGCATGTAGATGTGATCCTTTAGAATTTTTATTAAGCGTTTCAGTGAATGTTTTGTTGTCCTTTCAGTATTTTATATTTTCTTTTTATTTATTTATTTGCAGACTCAGCAGCATAAGTTTGTGAACTGGCAGTGTGACATGGAGTATCGAGGAGAGGACTTCACATCTGCTGTGACGCTCGGAAATCCAGATGTACTTGTTGGATCTGGTATGATAAAGATTAGTTTGATCAGTTATCCTTTATTTATTGAAGAAAAAGTCACATTGAAATTAAAATCTCTTTTCCAAGAGAGACCTAGACAAAACTGTAGCAGAAGTTGCAACAAAACAAAGTAAAAAATGTGCTGCAAAATGAAATACAAAAATATTATTCTTAATAATGAATATGAAACCTGATGCATTTAGTTCAATAAACAAAGGTCCAAAAGGAAGTTTTTTTTTTTTTTTAATAGCAAAATAATAAATTGAGCGTCATTGGGCCTTTCATGCTTTCGTGTGTCAGTAAAACACTTTCCAGATGTTCTTTCAGAACCACAGCTGATGTGACTGAATTTCAGCTTGCTGCTGAGTTGAATTGTGTGATGTCTGAGAAGCAAAGCATCAACCTAATAATCTAATAAACATTAATGGAAACCAGGGGGCGCCTGACGTCCATGAATGAGTGCTGCCTCACCTACAGAAAGTAATACATTGCTAGTTCAGTCTATGTGTCCAAACTGTGACTCCTGGAAGAAGTTCTCATTTCTTAGAATACTACTACTATACTCTGTCACGTATTCACAACCATTGATAATAAAACCCAACTCGACAGCAACAACAACAAAAAAAAAAAAAACTAGTGAACTACACAGGAGGGATTATAACAGCTGTTAATGAAAAGCTTGGAGTGCTTATAGGCTACAAACATCCTCTGTGGGCGCCAGTTTAGCTCAGTGCGTTGAGCAGGCAATCACATGACATACGGCTTAGAAAATATTAAAAAAAGTGTACAACGGGAATGTGTCTCAAAAGAAAAAATAATCTGTATTTGTAATAGATGCTTTTTACTGCTGCAGGCATTTTGGTGGCCCACTATCTTCAGTCTATTACTCCAGCACTGACTCTCGGTGGGGAGCTTGTGTATCACAGGAGACCAGGGGAGGAAGGAGCGGTCACCTCTCTCTTGGGCAGGTACACAGGTAAAATCGCTCTTTAAGATTCACATTCTGCACTGCAAGACTACGTTGTGCTAAAATTTATATATTTTATCATGAAGCTTTAAGGGTATGGTAAAATGTGAGCTATCTAAGAGATGGATTAGTAATCCCCCCCTGCCTTTTTTAAAAACTCCACAGGTGAAAACTATGTTGCTACGTTGACTTTGGGAGGAGCAGGAGCTCATGCTACATACTATCACAAAGCCAATGATCAGGTATCTAACTTCAGTTAAATTGTGTTGCTATACTACTCAGGTCACACTACACTTGCATAAATCCTCACAGTGGATCTGAGGATTTCATCTTGGGCATGTGGAAGTTTGGCCTCCTGAGGCCATCACTGACACAATGCCAAACCTGTCATAATTTTGCGGGCAACATAACCACCTGTAACTGTCTTTAACAGTAATGGTTAAAATGTTTTGTAGCTCAAACGAAAAAAACACAACAAAAAGATTCTCTTCTTTCATCCAGTGCATAGCCAAAGTCTAGAGAATCATGAGGGACGTTTACAAGAAAATCCCTGTAACTTGCAAATGTACTTTAGATAAGCAATGGCTTCTTTCTCCTGAGCACATAATACATTTTTACAATAAAAACAAGTCAAAAACACATGCAGCCAGAGAGATTGAGCAATTCACAACCATATATTAACATCAGAGACAATTTTGCTTCTGATGGTCAAAGATTTTGAATGTTGGTAAAATTTTGCAAAGAGTGTTGATGAGACTCGATTGTGGGTTTGACTGCTGCACATTGGAGTCTGGATAAAGGAACAAATATACTGAGGGTTTGTTTGCAAAAATCACAGGTGAAGTAAATCCTGTGTTGTTCTGTGTTGTCCTTAAAGTGACACATTTGGCGTGAACAGTTTGCAGTGTTGGAATCCTAGCAAAACAGTGTTTTGGGGTTGTTTTGATTTTCTACTCCACATTCAGTGAAAACTGGCCTTAACTCTGATGTGAGTAACAACATGTAAATTCTGGAATATATTTTTTGCAAGTCTGCTGATTTTGGCTTTGAAAATATTTTGCACACGTGCAATGTGCATATTGGTACTTTAATATTGAATTAACAGACTTAATGTTACATGTACTTTAAATTTCTTCTTTCACAGTTGCAGGTAGGAGTTGAATTTGAAGCCAACACGAGGATGCAAGACACAACAACATCCTTTGGTTACCAGTTGGACCTCCCCAAAGCAAATTTGCTCTTTAAAGGTAAATACCGTACACAAGTTGTAACAATTAGTAAGAACTAGAGATGGATCGATCCGATATTACGTATCGGTATCGGTCCGATACTGACGTAAATTACTGGATGGATATCGGAGAGAAATAAAAAATGTAATCGATCCATTAAATATCAAAAAAGCACCTCACAAAACTTGCGACATGGCGTAACTCGGCTCATAACCGTAGCACGTCGCAGCAGTATGCATCACGTGATAGAGCGGCTGTGTGTATTTGTAGCCTCGCTACCAAACCAGCATTTCATCTCCGAGGAAGTTATCCCAGAGAGAAGTAAAGCAAGTGTGTAAGTTCATCTCTGAATGTTTGTAAAGCATTCCTGCGTTAAGCTTAACAACCGATATATGGAGCGACTGCCTCTTCTCTCTCTCCCTCTCCTGCTGCTACTTCAATCGTGAAACTGCTTAATGATCAGCTGATCGGCTTTTCTGTCGCGAGTCCGTCTCTCTTCTTTGTTTTTGGCCCACTTTGCACCAGAAAGAGGAAACCAGCGGCTGAACAACAGCAGCACGTTTAAGCTTGATAAGCTGTTGTTAGAATTTATTTAATATTACTTTCTACACCAGGATCTTTTTCTACGTAGCTGACGCTGGTAACTGTGCAGGGGCGGATCTAGCAAAGTTTAGCCAGGGGGGCCGATAGGGCATTAAGGGAAAAGGGGGCACAAAGTGCATCTGTTCTGAATTCTGTTGAAGAAAGATGTTGAATCTATTTAATTATTCTTGAAAAATAATTTATTTCTGTGCATTTTTCACCTGCATCAAATTAAAGTTGATTACGTCGATTAAGCATCATGAGGTGGAGGGGGGGTGGTTCCCTATTTTTTTTTTTGCTGGGAGTTTGCAACCCTATTAGTTAGGTTGCTTAATATTTCTGCTAAGTACTCTTTAAAATACCAGAATAGGGAGGATGGAGCAGGTTTAAGTTTATTAGATTGATCAGTTTTGCTGAACTATGAAATATTTTGGGTGCAGTGTATTTTTTACATACAGGTATAACAGAATAGCTTTAGTGTTGTTGTTTATTTAAACTTGAGTATGAACTTATACAAAATGCAGCAAGATATTAAAAAAACAGTTTTATTGATTAAAAAACACTATTGGATTCATATCGGTATCGGCAGATATCCAAATGTATCGGACATAAAAAAGTGGTATCGTGCCATCTCTAGTAAGAACATTACCAAAAAAGGGGAAGCAAACATTTCCATTTCAAAATTCATCACTTCTATGTTCTCTTCTGCAGGATCAGTTGACAGTAACTGGGTGGTTGGAGCAACTCTTGAGAAAAAGCTCTTGCCGCTGCCTCTCACACTGGCCCTCGGGGCTTTCCTCAACCACTGTAAGAACAAATTCCAGTGTGGCTTTGGTGTCACTATTGGCTAGTGGTTCGGGGGCTGCTTGGAACCAGCCCACAGGCCACCGTTTGGACCGGCACAGAGACACACAGGAAACCTGGACTAAGTTTTAAAAATTGGATTGAGAGACTCTCTTATAACTGATTTTCTGAGGCAGACAGAGAGACAAAAATGACTCAAGGAGCCAGGACTGGCCAAGCCATGCCTACATACTGTAGCACAAATGTCTTTCCTTTATGGTGTGTTGGATGTACCCAGAGTCTAGAGAGATGTATATCAGAGGGGATCATGTGACGCATGACAACATGTGATGTGAAAATCAAAGTAAGTGGTGAGACATAATATATGGTGGTTATGTATAAATTGAAATAAATGTGATTACTTTTTGTACATTTGCCTGTGTCATTGTTTATAAAATACAACATGTATACCTGGATTATGTGTATCACATGAGCTGCAATACATTCATGAAAAAGGATTCTTTGAGTCTGTGAGTGATATGCTGGGTTTACTTTAGTGAGTTGTTTCCATCCAGCTTAAAATAAATTTAGCAAAGCTATGGTTACATTTTTAGGCTGAAATCATATTTTTGTTGTTAACTTTAGACTTTAATGTTGGAATAATTTTTATGGAAAGAAGAATATTCAGTGATGAAACTACAGAGGATCCTACAGTTTTGTGAAAAAACAAAATGTTACTATTTGTGTATATTGCTGTATGATAAAATAGGCAAGAATTTCGAGTAGATTCACCATAAGCATATAACTGATTTTACATCATTGCTTTATGAAGTAATGCATGTTTTTTTTAATACTTGAAAAAAAAACAGTCTTCGAATCTACAACTAATATTATAAGTTGTTTTCTAGAGTTCTTCACTTACACTAAAAAAAACATTGCTATTTCCTGTATTCTTTAGTCATAGTTGGATTAGTACTGTTTAGAAAGGTACAAGGTTTACTTATGTTCACAAGTTTCTGAAATATACAGTACCTGCCCAGTTACATCTGTCAGAAATGTTCAAATTGATTAAGAAGTTGCGCAATTACCAAACTAAAACTTGACCTGGAACTTCTTTAATGCCGTATAGTGGAATATGGTGAAGCATGCAGTGAGATGTTATTGTAGCTGGAGAGAAAACTATTAGATGTATGTGTTCATTAATAACAGACACATTAAAACAGAAAATGTACTTTAAGTAACAGAAGTAAAATGTCAAATATTAACAGTTCATGTATGTAAGTATTAAACACGTCGCCAATTTTATAAGTAAATGTATTTCTATAGGTGGTATTGATATGCAGACTCATCTATCTTGCTGATGAGACCCACCATAGTCACATGGGACAGAAAGAGAATTAGGGTCTTGTTTTCTGCTTCGCCGTCACCTAAGGATTTACATCCTTTATAAGCAGAAGGAGTCTCACTATCTGTTTTAACGTCTCCCATTACAATGGCCTCACTGTGTTTGTAGAGCAAAAGGCCCCTCTGTAGTGAACATGCATACTATAGGTAAATGAATACCACAAACATAAACTAAATTCAATGTTAGCGCTTCTCAGAGTCTGGGGTAAAACCCAGAAGTAGCCATGAATTTCCACATAGCCAACATATATCAAACATTTCTGAGCTAAATTTACAACAGAGTGATAGATCTTTCCTCTCTATCTATGCAGTGTACTGTACTCTTTACTATTGTAGGGCCATCAGCCCATTTAAACAGTATAAACCCTCTCAAAGCCATTTACAGTTATCTTTACTGACCCCACATCAGCATGTTTGAGGCCAATCAAAATCCCTCAGTGAAATGTGATAAACTGAAAATCTTACCTTTAGCGTGTCAAATAATTCGTTAAAGTTCCGTACACATGTCAAAAGAACTCACAACTGTTGTTACAATAAGGGTCTAATGCACTTACGCATCAGGAACTGACATGCTAGAAAATCAGTCTAGCTACCCTACAAAATGTGCACAAGTTGCTGTAAAACTTGCATGCTATAATTACTCCAATCACTTTTACTCATGTTCAGGACTCTAACAGAGTTTGTGATGTTCAGAGAGTCATATAAATGCATATCATTTATAAAATGATTATTAACTTCACACCAACGATCACCTTAACTCAAAAACACACTAAGCTTTCCAGGGAAACTGCCTGTCTGTTTAATCAGGTGCCATCTGCATTCATTCGCTGATCCCTCTTGGGTGGCAAAATCATAAAAAACTGATGGGAAACATAGAAAGTATTGTTTCATGTTAAACGTAGAATCCCCCATTTTGACACATGGTCTCTCCCATGAGTCAACTCATCAGAACTAGGAGAATAACAAAAAGTAAAAGGTTAGTTAGAAAATTTCTCAGACAACATCAGCGCTTCTCCTCCAGAGTAACTTCGCTCCAGCCCAGGGTTACACCCTGTGTTAGAGAATAAAGTCAGCATTATTGTCATGTTAAGTGGGTCTAACTCTTGGCTCTGCCTGGAGCCTGCATCCACACCACAGTTACCTAGAAACCAAAATCAGTTAGTAAATGCAAACTTCACGCTTGCAAACAACTGTAGGTTATAAGAGTATTAAGGCATCCCACACCACAGACACAAGTGTGCCATGTGCAGTTTATTTCCCCAAATCATTAAAAACACTACTGTTGACATAATTTGCCCAAACCATGGATCATCCCATGTGTTTAATTAAAACTACTGTAACCAATAACTTTTCTTAAGTAATGTAACCCACTTGTTTTAAACACTATGGGCTCAACACCTTAAAATGAATAATGATATGATAATGAGCCCCGCACTAAGATGTTCTGTAATCACTGCACAACCTGCTTCATTTCACTCATGTCTGCCTGTGTGATGCCAAAACCCTTAGAGAGGAAACAAAAAAACAGAGAGAGAATTATGACCTTGTTTTCTGCTCAGCCGTCACCTAAGGATTTACATCCCTGATAAGCAGGAGTCTCACATCTGTTTAACGTCTC
Source organism: Haplochromis burtoni (assembly GCF_018398535.1). Classification (NCBI taxonomy): domain Eukaryota; kingdom Metazoa; phylum Chordata; class Actinopteri; order Cichliformes; family Cichlidae; genus Haplochromis; species Haplochromis burtoni. Next base: position 386,127 of record NW_024582598.1, read on the forward strand.
CCATTACAATGGCCTCACTATGTGTGTAGAGCAGAAGGCCGCTCTGTAGTGAACATGCAAACAACTAAGTGAGAAAGTGAAATTACTATTACTAATGTGATATGATTAAATATGCGATTAATAAGTGAGAAAAGAAATCTGCCACCACACCCCCAATGAGCAAGCACTTTGGCGATAGTGGGAAGGAAAAACTGCCTTTTAACAGGAAGAAACTTCCTGCTGACCCAGGCTCAGGGAGGGGCGGCCATCTGATGCGACCGGTTGGGGTGAGAGAAGGAAAACAGGATGAAGAGAGATGGAGATTAATAACAGGTATGATTCAATGCAGAGAGGTCTATTAACACATAGACCTGGACACGTGTATCAGTACTTTTAGCCACTTTTGGCTGGAATTTCTCTGCCTTCACTCTTAGCTGGTTTGTGACCTGGCTTGAGATTCAAACTAGTTGGTTATATTTCTTCTTTGCCTGCTTTTTCTCTAGCCTCTTTTCTTCCATGGGCAGAGACTAACAGGATAGTACAGGTACCTGTGTAGAACTCAGATCTGACCTGGGCCTCTCTCTGACTGTTACGACAAGAAGTCCTCATCTTCCTGGCTCCACCTTTGTAACAGAAACTTTAAAGAACAGAGTGTTCTATGCCTACACATTTTTGACTAAGAAACTTTTCCAGTTCAACTTGGCTCTCTCTGTTTTCAAGCATGAAGAGTAGTGTTCAGTTAACTCTTTCAGCTTTGACTGTTTCCAGCTGCATAACGAGGCTCTGTCAGACTTGGATGCTGCAATATTGTTCTATCATGGCAAACTCCTTTCCCTGATTATTATAGTTGAATATAAAGTCTACAAAGATCTTTTCATGACACTGTGGATTTTATGTGATTGTGTTCTACATTTGCAAATAGCAAATACCAGTATGACCCCATGTGGAATTTACTAGGGCTGTGGGAGTTCCAAGTGGGCAGACCCACTGAGGACCCACATGAGCCAGCCCAGATGGGCTATGTTCTATGGGTACCATATGGATAAGATATAGGAAGTAGGTTGAACAGGCAACTGAGTTTAACTACCTCAGCTGAGTATAAGTATTACTGTGTTATCTTGTTGTTTTATAAGATTAGCATTAATAAATGTCTGTACAAGACCAATTTTACTGGGTTCTAGATTTTTTTTAGAGGAATATAGCTGCATGTAACCTTCTTACGTTTTTCTTTTAATGCCATCTCACAGTGCAATGAGGGTAGGGGTATATAAAAACGGCCTTGAGCAAGAAGTAGTTCCCCTGTGTTGGGAGCACGCACAACAGTCAGAAAGGCAGATCAGTGAGCACACTTTCTCTGCAGAACACAGAAGATCATCATCATTTTTTATTGTCACTGTTTTTATTCTCCTAGAAAAGCAAATAAAATATGCAATTTTTTTTACACACGGTGTTTTTTTGCAGAGAGAATTTTGACCAGAAATAGTGTACTGACTGTAGAATCCATCTCTGGCTGCTGTGCCTGCTCCCAAAACAAAGGAAACTGATTATTTAAGGGGAACTGAACGGTCTTGTAGGGCCACAGTCCCAACTGCTTTTACTGTGATTGCTGTGGCCCTCTGTTTTTAACCTGTGTTAATGTTACTTTGTTAGAATTCCTTTTTCCTGCATTTACAGCTTGTGTGATTATTGGCCAGGAGGGTTTGCAGTTTCCTCAAATCACGAGTTATTTGCTGTTTTGATTATGACTTTAACTAATGGCTGCTTATAAATTGCATTGTCACACTATTACATAAATATATTATTAATATGTGTATATTGGTTTAATTTTGCTGGTGTCACTCCCTGGAGTAATCAAAGTGCAGTTTGACTTGGCCTACAAAGAGCACTAGGCTGGGGTGTCACATCTGAATAAGCTGGTTGTAGGGTTAGTCTCAGGTTTTGTGCTAGACTATATGCACCTTGTGTGCCTGGGGGTAATCGCTCTGAGTCCCAATTTGTGTATTGATAACTGTGATCATGCAGGGGATGTTTTGAAGCAGCTTGTAAAAACACATATGGTTTTATTTATGGTCTTGAATTTGGTGGCTATAATGTATATTCTTTAATACACCTTGCACAAGATACAGAACATTTTGGCCTTTTGGATAGCATTTCTTGATTCCCATTTGAAACCTTCCTGGGAAAACTGAAGAACACTGTGCAGAGGCCACAGAAAACTGTGGAACAAATTCTCAAGTACGTCTATGAGACGCAAAGTATTCAGAAAAAAAGAAAAGAGATTATCCCTGTTTCCTCTCCATTTAAAAAGCCTCTTAACTCTGGACCAATAAGAAGTGAGCTTGTAAGCAGTTCAGAAAATACGTTGATGGACAGACACATGTTTCTTGCTCCATGGGAGATAACTGTTTCAGGGTAGTGGGAAAGATTCCTATTGTGACAAACATTTTACATGGTTGCCATGTTGTCAAAGCACTGTGTGTTAGGTCTTTGAAAACCGTAATGCCTTTTTCAGCTACCCATTGGACTCAACATGCCTTGGAAATTGCTTTGCTGCAAATCTGTCCAAACAAATGCATGTTGTAGTTGATGAATTAAAAAAGAAAAGGGTGCTTTTGCCACTGAAGTCTGGATATTTGGCATTGGCACTGCTGTACTAGTTGGCTTCTTTTTGATTTCCCCTCTGCATGCTATGATTTGCAGTTGTTGATTTCCTGGATGGTGAAGGTGTATCCATAATTCTTTACAAGTGGTTTACAGGACTAGTGGAAAATTCTTGTTTCTGCCTACCACGGGTAGTCAGTATCAATCACTCATGGTGCCGTGATTTTAGCTGAATCACATTTTGTAAAAACAAATTATATTCTCCTTTGATGGCTGCTGAGAGAAGTAGTTTTTTCAGATAGAGATGACTGATTCATGATAACAAGAAATTATTCCTCTTTCATTTATGTTTTACATATCACACAGTGCCCTCATACATTAAACCGTAGGACTGAAAGAAAGTTTACTTTCTTTCTCACAAAACTATGGTGCAACATGCTGGCAGTTACGTGCAAGAATGTACAGTATGTTGTGCATACAGGAAGATAAGAGAATATGATAAAGGGGATGAGGCACAGACATAGCTAAAGGTCATGCATAGAGGACAAGACAGACTTGGCAGGAAACAGGAAAGGACACCTAAACAAGGAAACATGGGTGATAACTACCTGAGACATACTAATAATAAACACTAGAACGTAACATTTCTCCAATACATCATAAGAAATCAAAAATACAAAAAACAAGCGCAAAATCCTGGGTCACAGATGAAGCGTCCTGACACAGTTCTCCTTATAGATACACATCACTGGTGACCGTATTACATGGCTTGTGCATTTAACGTGCTTTGTTAAAAAAAAGAAAGAAAGAAAGAAAACAAGGGCAAAATTAGGACCTCTACCATAGTTTCCTAACCTTATATCTTGATATAATAATCTAAATAGTAATCATTCAGGAGGAACTTTACTATCTTTTCCATTTGTACAACGTATTTTACATTCTTCCGCATAACTATACTGCCAGTATGTTCCACCAATGAAAGTAAAACTTCTTTCAGTTCTAAGTTTTGAGACCATATTAAAAAGCATAATTATGTGGGGTCTTTACCAGGTTCTAATATGATTTAAATGCAGCCTCAGATGAAAAAAACTAAAACATGACATAATATGCAGAGTCATTAAAGTGAACTGCAGACGATTAAACACAATACTGACATCACTACACAAATCCAGTAATCTACTTTCTTCCTTTTTTGAGGTAATCAACTCTGTCAGTTCAATTAAGTTCAGAGCAGGTCAGCCACTAATCAGAGGGTCAGTGGTTTGATCCCAGGCTGTCTCCTGGCTGCATGCCAAATATCCTTGGGCAAGATACTAACCCCATGTTTGCCTACTGGCGGTGGTCAGAGGGCCCGGTGGCGCCTGTGTCCGGCAGCCTCGCCTCTGTCAGTGCGCTCCAGGGTGGCTGTGGCTGCAATGTAGCTTGCCATCGCCAGTGTGTGAATGTGTGTGTGAATGGGTGAATGACTGAATGTAGTGTGAAGCGCTTTGGGGTCCTTAGGGACTAGAAAAGCGCTATACCATTTGTTTATACAATATAAAGTCACAACAACAGTCAACTCAATGTGCTTTCTATTGTAAATGGACTGATTCTTATATAGCCCTTTTCTATTCTCCTGGATTACTCTATACAGCACGCTGCATTCACCCATACACACCCATTCACACGAGCACTCTATGCTTTTTGTCAGTGCTTTAACTCAGCGGTCCCCAACCCCGGGCCTCGGACCGGTACTGGTCCGTGAGTCGTTTGGTACCGGGCCATGAGAGTTGAGGCTCAGGTGTGAAATGTATGGTTTTCAGGGTTTTTATTGGTTTTGAGCGTTATTTTGTTATCATTTTTATTGTTAACTCGGTTTTCCTGGGTCTTTTCACATGTGTTATGAATAAATCTTCTTTTTTTTGGTACCGGTACTAGTTTTATTTTGTTGTATTTATCCGCGACACCTTAAAGGCCGGTCCGTGAAAATATTGTTGGGCATAAACCGGTCCGTGGCGCAAAAAAGGTTGGGGACCGCTGCTTTAACTAACTTACACTCATACATATTTATACTCTAATGGATGCATCGAAGAGCAAATCGGGGTTAGTATCTGGCCCAATGATATTTGGCCTGATTATTCATGACTTTGTATTTGATTAGGACTTTAAATTCAATTCTGGATTTACAGGGACCCAGTGAAGTGAAGCCAATATAGGAGACATATGCTCTTTCTTTAGTAATAACGACCTATTATTTAGTAGGTCATTTATTTATATTATAAGTCGTGATTTTATATTATTTTTATTTTTACATTTATTTATGTATTTTTTAATTAATTTTATTCTACTTTTTTAGGTCATTACTTATTTTAACGATTATTAGCACTGAGATTCGAGTAACAACATCTTGCTCTGTCAAGCTTCTTTGTGAAGAATGATAATTAAGAATCATTGAACCTTTAACATAAGAAAACCAGTGTGTTGTTGTCATCCACACACCGTTTTCAAATAGGTTAGGCATGTGACTGCATGTGTAGCTACCAGTGTTTTAAAGATGATATATTGCACATGTGGTCTTGCTTACTTTGGCAAAACTATTGGAAAATTGAACTACTGTACAATTATTAAAACTGAAGGGCAATTGCGCACTGATGGCACGGTCTCTGCGCAGCAAAAATCTGCGTTCAATTCAATTTTATTTATATAGCGCCAAATCACAACAAAAGTCGCCTCAAGGCGCTTCATAGATACAGAGAAAAACCCAACAATCATATGACCCCCTATGAGCAAGCACTTTGGCTAAGGTGGGAAGGAAAAACTCCCTTTTAACA
>NW_024582598.1:393140-409243 GCF_018398535.1 Haplochromis burtoni
CAATATATGACCTGAAACAAATAAACATTTTCAGGGATTTCTATAAAACGTATTCACCACAAATAAACCCACGGCTTTTCTGCAGAATTTTACATTCTAGCACCAGTTTTTTACAGAACGTTGTTGGAAATCAAAGAAAAGGGCAGACTTCCATCAAATATGAATTCTGCAAACATTAATCTCCTGCTAAAACCAGGCAAAGGCAGGGATGCCCACTCTCTTATACAGAATACAGTAATTAAGGGCATAAAATGCAAGAACGTGGAAGATAAAATCAGCCTTTATGTGGATGATGTGTTACTTTTTCTCCAAAACTGACAAACCAATATCTCTGGGGTGACTGAATTGATAAACTCTTTTGCAAAAATATCAGATTACTCAATTAACTGGTCAAAATCTACAGTCCTTCTGATTAATTGCTCCTTCCATAATTCTTCACACCACTGCAATTGGGAAATATAAAATATTTAGGTATTAATGTTTCTTCCAAGCTTGCAGATCTAACTAAATTAAACCATATCCCACTTTTAAAGAATGTAGAAGGCGATCTGGCTAGATGGAAATGTCTAACCATATCACTCATGGGAAGGGTTGCCGCTATAAAATATGGTCTTACCAAAAATAAATTATTTATTCTCAATGATCCCAACTAAACTGCCACAAGATTGGTTCAGATCTCTAGATTCATATATGTCCAAATTCCATCCATCTTCATCCGCTTTATCCGGGGCTGGGTCGCGGGGGCAGCAGCCTAAGCAGAGAAGCCCAGACCTCCCTCTCCCCAGCCACCTCCTCCAGCTTATCCAGGCCAGTCGAGAGATATCGGCTGTATCCCAATTCAGGGTCTGCAGCCTTAAAGTATGCATTTCAAGGCCGATTACGTCACAGCGGCGCGCCGAAGGCTGTCCCAATTCAAAGGCTGCTCGAAATGCGGCCCTGAAATGCGTCCTTCATTTCCCTGAATTTTAAGGCTGTGGCAGTGTAGACTTCGTGGCCCAACATATCCCAGAATGCATAGCGCGGCGGTGGGTGTGGATAATTTTGCCGAAAAAAAACGGCGGATGAGGGGCGCCCGAAGAGTAAACTTTAAGTAAGTACTGAATATTATGTCACTTATTTATGTGCAAATGTTTAATAACGAAGAACATTAAACATTACTGTTGGCCACATGTCGGCAAAGTTATGTGACATTAGTGACGTTTGTACTAACTTGGTTTTAAAGCCTTTACTTTAAAATATACGCCGTTCAATAGCTGAGCTTAATCTTACAGAGAATGATCAAAGCTCATGTAGAAAGAAACAAACAAATGAACAAAAGATTTTCTCCTTCATTTCTGTCAAACAAAGCTGTATGACACGTTTCCAGCTGTTAGTATCATGGTTGCTAGGCAACCTGGGCAGCGCAACGGAGGCTAGACCGTCCCATTTCACAAGCCTCGCACTTCCGGCCTTAGCGGTCTTTGAGTACGCGGCCCTTGAGGATCGTTGAGGCTGCGTACTTTAAGGCTGCAGACCCTGAATTGGGATACAGCCATAGTCTCTCCAGCGTGTCCTGGGTCTGCCCTGGGGCCTCCTCCCGGTGGGACATGCCCAGAACACCTCACCCAGGAGGCACCCAGGAGGCATCCTTGTCAGATGCCCGAACCACCTCAGCTGGCTCCTTTCAATGTGGAGGAGCAGTGGCTCTACTCTGAGCCCCTCCCGGATGGCCAAACTTCTTACCCTATTGCTAAGGGTGAGGCCAGCCACCCAAAGAATTCAATGTCTGTTTGATCTGCACTGAAGCTGTGGTAGTTATGAAAGAGTATAATGTAAGACGTCATTATGAAACCAAACATCAGGCTTATGCATCCTACACTGGTGCTGAGCGAGAGCAGAAATGAAAGCAAATGACCTGCAATGTCAGCAACAGTATTTCTTTTGTGCTCAACAAGTCCAGGAAAAGGCTAAAATAGCCAGCTATGAGGTCGCCCAACTCATCGCAAGACAAGGCAAGCTTTTTTCAGATGGCGACCTCATAAAACACGGCCTCGTTAAAGTCACCGAAATAATGTGCCCGAAAAAAGTGCAGGACTTCAACAACGTCAGCATGTCCAGAAATCCAGTTGTGCGACACACTGAAGACTTGTCAGCCAACATTAAACTGCAACTGTCTGATAAAGCTTGTGCTTTTGATTTTTACTCCATGCGATGAGAGCACCGATGCCACAGACACCACACAGCTGCTTTCTTTTTTTTTGCGGGGAGTGGACGAGAGCACGAGCGCTTTAGGTGAGTAAAAAATATATTCCACAGTATGCAGTAAGCATGCATGTGCAGGTACACATGCTTCAAATATCAATAATGCGCATCAATTCTGTCACTACCCTGCTTTTGCGCACCACTTTCTGCGTTTTTCCTTTTTGCGTTTTTCTTTTTAACACACGGAGTACACAACGCTGTGCACAGCACACGCACGATTTTTGGCACGAGTGGCGATCAGCACCACAGCTGGATGGCCCGATTTACATAATAATTTACTAAGATTATATGCACTCCTGTTATTAAGTCCAGTTCAGTCTGTTAATGTTGATAACAGATTCAAATGAAAGTTAATAGATATGTTGCTAAGCCTAATAACTTAAATAACAAGCTTGAAATTTACCCGTCCCATTTTCTCCTTTATTGTTTTTCTCTGTGCTGTAAATCTTCTGTCTAAAGAAGAAATCTGAGGCTGCTGTTCTGAGAATGAGCTACCAAAGCTTTTTCTGAATAAATCAATAAAGATCAATTTATGAAAAGCTGTGATGAAGGCAGTTTTGTCTTTAATTATATTTAACAATATAACATATTTTACCACATTTAAGTGATTTTTCTAACTTTAATATACTAAAGTTAAGGTTATATACCTAATTTCTAGTAAGTGGCCCAGCCCCTCCTATATTGCTATGTTTGTGGCCCTCAGTGGAAAAACGTTTAGACACCCCTGCCATAGATCATTGTGATGTTTATTATATTGCTCTTTTTTTCTTCTGCTTGTTTTCTCTTTTTTCTTTCTCAACAGGTGATCCAGGTGATTGATACATGTATTTTTTGTCTGCTTATTTTGTTGGTTTTTGTTGTTTGCCCCTTATCATCTTTCCTCTTCCCTGCTGTTTTTCTTTCCCTCTTTCTTTCTCCCCTTTCTTTTCCCCAGTCAAGTCTGTCCCGTGTTTAGCAAATTTAAAATAAAATAAAATAAACAATAAAAGGTGAATCAAATAGACCATTACCGCAAGGCTGGGAGGGTCCATTTGGTAAAGTAAATCCGTTGGGCAACTTTCTTCGCCTTTAGACAATAATTCTGATGGCAAAAGAGTCAAACGGGACAGGCGAAAAAAAAAGAAGAAAAAAAAACAGAAAGAAGAAGAAGAAGAATTAACTATATAATTAATTGCCCAAAATTGGTCTTTATATACTGTATTTTGCAGACAGAGAGTTACAGGACTCTCTCCCAGACCACATTCTCATACTCATACTACAAGTCAGAGCTTTATAAAAAACAAAAAAGAAAAAAAAAGAAGTTGTGTTTTTAAAATTGTTATTTTTATTTCCAATAGTGTTAACATACTACACAGGGAGTTTGTGCGTTCGCTCAGACACAGAGGGAACATTGGTTGTAAATTATATATGATTTTTATGTTTTACAGGCATGTTTGTTAATTCACATTTTTGGAGAGAACAGAAACTTTCCAGATCTTTCCTGGCCAGACAGGTATCCAAGTACTGCTGAAAAACATAGAGGACCAATGATGTACTCTAAAATGTTTATTTTTTAAATTAAATGTTATTATTAAAGGTTTAAAAAGTTGTTATTAACATTATTTTTTATATAGCAAATCACCAAGACCCATGAACGTACAGTGTTTCTAAACATAATAGTGCTTTCTTTATATTTGAATAGGTTCAAACTCCTAACTATTTAGATTTGTCACAGTTCAGAATTGCAGTTAACCAAAGTAACGTTTACGTATTGTTTAACAGGTGTCAAAAATGTAAATAATAAAATATACATATGTGTTAACACAAGATTTCATAATTTAGTTTGCCACTTGGATGAAGTAAGACTTCTCTAAAAATGTTTGGGTGGAGGTAAATCTGCTCTTTGTTTATCTGTTGTGAACTGAGTGTTGAAATGTGCATTTCAAGTGGGATGCCAGTAGGGATGGCTACCGGTTCTGACATAAACAGTAGTAACCAGACCGAAAAGCAACGCACATTTCGGTGCTTTATTTCGGTGCTTTTTTTTCCTGAGATGTCATATACTTTGGATTCTAGCCAATCATTTTACCTTTCCGAGGATAGTAGGTGGGCCCAGGTACGTACGTTCTTTTAGAGGAGAGCTACAGATTAAAAATGCCCAAAGCGAAGCGGTCAAATTCTGGCTGTACTTCACAGCAAAAGGTGCAAACTCAGCAGCCTGCAACAAGTGCTTTAAGGTGATACTGTGCAAACTCGAATCTGATGAATCAACGGGCAACGTAAAGCATTTTGTTAAAAGCCGAGAAATGCGCCGTATTTGGTAGCTTGCTGCGAAACCTCACACCGTGCACATCTACTGTGGGTGGGTTGCCTGTTATCGGACCCAGAGCAACATCTCCCAAAAACACGAAGAGTAGAGTCCTGGCCCCTAGCCCTGCCAGTGTAGCAGAAATGATGACGGATGATGATGCAGCAGCAGCCGTTCTTCTCTGCATGAGTAGCTTAATGTTGTTCGTGTGTAAGCTAACCACTTTATTAAATTAATGCATGTAAGGTGATCTATCAAACACTGTCATAGTTACATGCGGCTGTCTTCTTGTTTGATGGCAGATACTCTCTTCACCCTGGCCAAAAAGGCTAAAATGACCAAAGAAAAAGTGGAAAACAGTTAAACATGAGAGGTTTTTGGACAAAGTTTGTGTTTTTTCCATTGTTTAAGCACTGCTTCCAGCCAAGAGTGATGCCATAAATTCCCTATAGCTGCAGAAAAGGCTAACATTGTTATCATTTTACAAAAAAACAGCTGAACATGAGAGGATTTTGGACCAATTTTGTGTTCTTCTTTAAGCACCGGTTCGAGCACTGTTTAAGCACCGGCACCGTTTCAAAAGTACCGGTTTGGTACTGGTTCGGATAAAACCTAAACGATACCCATCCCTAGCTGCCAGAGGTTCAGCTGATGTTACTAAGGTTGGTCACACAGTGGCAGCATTGTGTAAGACAGTCTTTAGATTTCATTAATAATCCAAACAGGTAGTCACTGTTGCAGTTAAGGAAGTTTCATATCTCTTCCCAAATGTACAACATAGTGTGCATTCTTCCATGTACAGTAACTGACTGCCAGTATGTTCCACCCCTACAGTTATGTGAAAAAGAAAGTAAACCAATGTCAAGTTGTGCCACAGCACCATGGGCCATCTCTATGTTTTACATTTGTAGGTGCAGGTGTAGGTGACAACCATCTTGTCCATGGTAGAATGAGAATGTGATCAGTTGTGTTCTTCCCCTTCCCCTTACATCGTGCTCAGGAGTTCAACAGCCATTCTTTTCTTTCTGACATAGCTAACCATGATAAGACTGCCACTGAAAACCAATGTTCTGTAAACCTCCCTGAATTTGGAAGACTTCATCAGAGGAGGGATGCCGACCTTGTCCTATTGTAGAGTCCCCACAATAGTCGTGCTTTTCCACTCCCCTTTTTCTCCCACCTCACGCTCAAAGACACATAACGAGTCCATTCTCCCTGCAGCACGGACTACACTGCCCATGAAGCTACATTCTGCATTCTGCCTATTAGCTTAGCACAACAACAAAGGCGCTCTCTCACCCAGGAAGCACGCAGAGCGAGAGCGTCACCCTGTAACCATGGCAACCGTAATGCTGCCGCCTGGAACTACAGAACGTAGCTGTCAAACAAAACCCAAACAGTCCTGACCCGCCACAATATGAAACAAGAAAGTACCGCCGTGTAATCCATTTATTTCAACAAAGTAACTGTATTCTAAATACCACCTTTTACCTGTAACGTTCCGTTACCTGTAACAGAATACAGTTACTCATATTTTGTATTTTAAATACGTAACGGCGGTACATGTATTCCGTTACTCCCCAACGCTGGTTATTGCTGTGTAAAATATTATTCTTAAGCAGTGACACTCTTTATGGTCCATTAGGTATATATTCCTGACAGTTGATAAGAATCAAAGGTTCACATGAAATTCCATGGGAAATGAATGGGGGTCATTTTTGACTCACTTATGGAAGTTTGTAGTAGTAAAACAAAAACAAAAATGTTGTAAAATGTACAAAAGGTAATTTAAATATTTAAATATTTAGCTAGAATATGGAATAATTACAACTTTTCATTAAAAAAGTATTGCAAGCAAAAACAACCCGACAGGGTCATTTTTGACTCACTTATACATCTAAGGTTAAGTTAAAATCGCTGCATTATGAGTGATCCTGAGTGGAGTTGCATGATGTCATGGTTTAGTCACACATATCTCCTGCATCACTTGAAAGCCAAAAGGTATCTTATGTATGAAAATAATGTCACAGCTTAAGCTTTTTTAGGAAGTGACTAGTAATCAACAAAGGCATACTAACTTTGCAGATATTTGTTATACAAGAAAGATGTGATTATTAATGTTTTATTATGAAACGTCATTGCAATGAAGTATTACCATATGGGAATACTTCAGTGCAATCTGCATTTTGGCGTAGTTGTGTGCCTGTGTGTGTTTGATAGACATAATACCTTATATTGCCAAGTGACATCAGCCCCACCTTTTGGTGGTTTGGTCTGGATCATTCAATCATTTTACTGAGGTAGAGAAGCATCCTGTTAATACTTATGTAAAAAGCTCATTACAAACGTCAGTCTCAGTACAGACATTACTCTAATCCAATCATCTTCTTGTCCCTTTTTTAGCTAATCAACCTGCACTCAGTGTGGTTTCAGTGCCCTCCATTTTGCCTTTCAGATTCTCGTTTATGCAACCCACTTCCTCAGCATATCCACCATATCCAAGTCATTCAGAGCTCCAGTCCTCATCTTCGTCTTCACCACTACCAGTGTCTAGACTCTAGACCCTTGGGGATCCTGCCCTAATCCTATCACCACTGGGATTCCATGCTGCCATGATGAGTCAAAATAATTAATTTCTCTATCTTAGTAAATTATGTTAAACTAAATTGATCACAAGAAGAGTTCATTTACATTTTGTTTTAAAGGTTATTTATTTATTTATTTATTTTTGTTGCGCATCGGTACGCCAACATCCAAGAAAGCACACTGTTGCTAATCATAGTAGTATAGTCCCCCCCCACACACACACTATATTATAGTAACTTCAAACTATGTGGACTGCACATGATTGAAAACTGCAGTAAACAAAACTGTCATATGATTATAAATTGATATTGGTCAAAAGCAGTTTAAAAGCTACACATATTTTACATATTTTTTGCTTGCTTTATTTTAGTCGCTATATTGTATACACAAAATGAAAACATTGTTGCAAATGATTATTATTAAACCAACAACCACAATGAAAGGTTTCACCACCAAAAAAGCAAATCATTATATTAGAAACATCTATAATAAATCAAAAAGGAACAGATAGTTATCAGGTCATACAGAAGCAAAATCCAAAAATAACAAAAAGTAATCTGGCAGCGTCAATTGTGCTGCTCATGTAAAGATTCCAGATGTGGATGAAATACACATCAGGGTATCAAAAGCAGCAGCGCTAGCAGGAGTGTGAGGAAAGGAGAGGCCATCATACCAGGAGAGAATCCAAAAAGGCTAAAACACAAAAAAAACACACAAAGAAACGAATTAAGGAATTAAATGAGTTATACATTTCAGAAGAAGGTGTACATCGCCATCAGCACTGTTGTGTTTTACTGGGCATAATCTATGTGTGCTGTAAGCTGCAACAAATAATACACTCAGTTGTCTTGTAATTTTACACATTGGTACTGAAAACAATTCATTATTATGGCAAATGTGAATTACAGACATTCTGATTGGCTGGTGACTATATTCTTGTGGGTCACTGCATAAATCATTATTACCCATGCAAGAAATACATGGGCAGAGACAAAAGACTTTAATATTAGCATTACTAGTGTCATCATCATCACTGGGCAAGGTCATGTGTAAGTCAAAGCATTATACGGTATGTATGTGAAAATAACATGTTGATTTCAAATCCTGCATCAAATATTGAAATGATTACAGCTTCCAAAATGAGCTTTTTCTTTTGTCTACTCCATTAAGTGTTCACCACTGCAGATCAGCTTTCACCATCTCACCCTATTCCTCCATTGGTACACCAAGCCTCTGCATGTGCTACTTCATTATAAGTTTTGCTGATGACTATCCTTAAATAAAGCTTTTTGTGTTGAGCACAAAATTATACTGTGTTCAGCAGTAGAATGTCTAAAATTTCAGGTCCAGCAGAGTTTACAGCTTGTGACAACAACACGATCTTACAAACAGATGATTGTTGTACCTGTCATCTGTTGTCTCTGGAATTGGAATTGTGGTAGGTGAGATCCTGTAAACAACAAAGTATTTTTAACAGGTAGGTCAAAATTCTTATGTGTGTAAGAGTTTTAGTGTTTCTGGCTGCAAGAAACACATTCTATTTATAAAAAAAAAAAATTGAAAATGTTTGAGAAATGTGGAGTACCTGCCATCTGTTGTGTCTGGAATTGGAATTGTGGTAGGTGAGATCCTGTAAACAACAAAGTATTTTTAACAGGTAGGTCAAAATTCTTATATGTGTAAGAGTTTTAGTGTTTCTGGCTGCAAGAAACACATTCTATTTATTAAAAAAGAAAACTGAAAATGTTTGAGAAATGTGGAGTACCTGCCATCTGTTGTGTCTGGAATTGGAATTGTGGTGGTTGAGATCCTGTAAAAGCATTTTCGAGAGGTCTATTAAAACTTTCATGGATGCAGAAGTCAGTGCTAGAGTTTCTAGCACTAGTGTGCACTAGCTTTCAGATCTAGTAACAACAGACATACAAAATGCTTACTGCTATTTTCTTATGAATTTGTATATTGTTTCATATGATATGTTTTCTCTTCATATGAATCCTAATTTAATAAATTTTGTACCGTGATGAGCAAGGTCCTTTATCCTGGTCTCCAGGAGGATGTGTAATATTAACTGTTCTCACTTGAAGACATGGCAGTGAACTTCCATTAACTAGAGGAGTGAGATCTATTGAAAGAAGAAATTTAAAATATGTATACAGAAACTTGCATCACTTCATGCATTTCTGTTGTAAAAGTTTCAAGTACAATATTTAAATTTAGCAATGAAAATATTTAAATTTGCCTTGTGCACTGAAGATGAAAATGGCACTCCCTCCCTTGAGGTAATCTCTGGATTTGATGTCTTCCAAAGATGCAAAATAATATCTACCATACAGGTTATTAGCATAGATGAGCTCATTGTTCTCATCAACAATTTGAATTCCAACATCACGAGGTTTGCCCCAAAAGGGAACACCTATTTATAGAAAGCATATGTAACATAGTGGTTAATAATTTAGTTAGTAGATTTTTTAAGCATTACTTCATTTTTCTGCAAACGTACCAGTGGTGGTGAGCAGATTTGGGTCAGTGGTGAGACTCATTTGCCTTGACATCTGTAGCTGGATGTTGGGGTTCTGATCCACCATTTGAACAGTAAATTGCCTTTGTGGGCAAGGCCATTTCAGTTGGTCATCATAGACACCAGAGACAAGATGCACATATACTCCAAAATCTGTCTGCCTTAGATATAATGCTACTCGGTAAGCATAGCCCTCACTGGAATACTGCCTTGGGCTATATATCAGGGCCGGAGTATGAGTACTGTTCCAAAATCTCTCAAAATCATTAATCTGCCAGGTTCCATCTGGACACTCGAGCTCTGACAGATTGATGTCATCAATAGAGAAGCCACCTGTAGAGTTTCCTGCTCCTTTACGAACCTCAAACTCCACCTGGAAATTGCTTGGTGGCATTCAGAGGAACATGGTGGAGAGTCCAGTGAGATGTTGGTGGACCTGAAGTTAGAATTTTTAGATTAATAGGTGAATGTGACATATGTCTTCATGACAAAATGTGAAATATGAAACATTTATACTTTCTCTGGAGAAAATCATCATAAATAATCACACAAATGATTCATTACCACTGATCTGTCCCATGAGGTAGCGAGTTCCTGTGGAGTCCCATTCATCTTGAAACTCTCTGATCCAGATGTTAAGTTTGTCTGTCTGGCTCCCATTGTGGTAATAGTAGAACTGCAGACACTGAACATGACACTCCCTCTGGGGACTCATCCTCTTTGTCTCCAGCCAGGCTGAGTCTCCCTCCTGACCTGGTCCTGTGCTAGCATACATGAAGTAACCCGCATCCTGACCTACAATACAGTTCAAAATTATCTTTAAATTTTAAGTATCAAAAGTATTTATTATTATCTCTGGCAGCTTACTTTTGATGTTAGTAATGCTGAGGTGGAAAAGTAGATTTTCCATTTAAAACTGTATATTAAACACTGCAATAAAAAAAAAAAAAGCAATATTTGAAACCTTACCTTGATTACCATTTCCACTGGGCAGATTGGTGTGGTCAGAGCTGGGACCACCATAAACGCCAGTTACCATTTCCCAGCCATTGCCACTCTTTGAACAGCGGTTCATTTGACACATGGTCCCATTAGTAAAGCCACAGTACATCTTAAAGGCAATGGATGAGCCTGTAGAGATGAATTAAAAGCGCAAGCTTTTTTTTTCCAAGGAAGATTGGAGGGAAAAGGCAAAATTGTCAACTCACAAAACTGTAGTCATCTCAAGGGAGTGAACTGTTTTCACGTGAGCAATTTTCTACACACATTCAGCACTTTAGGCTTAGTTAATTATTTACAATGAGCAATAGAAAGTTGATTATTGGAGTACCCGTGCTATTGCTGAAATCGCAGCCTGACAATCCCGGTATGTTGATTTTTGTATGAATTAAACAAATAGAGTGGGATTATTTGCTGATTATAAATTGGCCATAGGTGCAAATATGAGCATGGTTGTCTGTTTGTTTAAACCATTTTCAAATCATAATTGTGACTTGTTGAACTTTTCTTATGACAAATAGACTTGATCATTGTGCCAGTTCAAAAAGTGATCATAATAGATATTTTGGAATTCAATAATATATAAATTTATGGCCTCGTGAATATAAGTAAAAACCCCCAGTAAAGAGCCCTACTAAGTTTAAATGCGCGTAGTAACTCTAAAAACAATATAAAACTATTTACAAATGTGAGTGTGAGAAAGAAAATGGTTACTTTCTATTGGTTAAGGGCACAATATTCTCATGGTGTTCTTAGTAATTTTAACCAGTAATCCCAGAGTATTCCTAAAACTGGATGCTGGTCCCCATAATCATTAAGCACTTACTGCATTTGTAGAGTAGATTCAGCTCCTGAACATCTCTAGCACTCATTTCCACTCGTTGACCAATAAGATTCTGGAATTTGGGGTCTTTGGTGATAATTGTAGATCCATTGCCATTGGTGAAATCATCTTTGCCATAGTGCATCACGGACAAATAGTCATATGGGACTCCGTGGGTGGTGCTCTCATCACTGCCGACTATTCTAAAATTGTGCTTGTAAGCTATAAAAATCATATATAAAAGCCAAACATCAGATACAGTACACTTAACTGAAAATATTTTGATAATATGAGAGAAGGTCAAATCATAAAAGGAAATATTTTGTGTGCTCATTATAGTGATTTCATTGATTTTATGACTCTATCTCAGATTATTAAATAGTTATGATTTTATTTTAACCATTTCAGAGTGGTTATTACATTTATGCAGACTGCTTTATACAGCTTTAAGATAAGTATTTGAATAGAAATATTGAACAAAGACATTAACTTTGTTATAATTAGTAAAAGTGTTAACCAAACCCTCTAGGATGTTTTCAAAGTTAATCGTCACATAATCATCTCTGTCATATCTGGACTGTTCATGGTAGAAGCCAAGAGCATGAAGGAACTCATGTTCAACAATTGCAATGTAACCACAGCCTATTCCAATGGAGAGTTCCTGTCCATTGGAAAATATTCGTCCAATGTATGACCAACATCTGAAATTAAAGGCAGAACACTGATGAATATTTGTCCTATAACTAGTTATGTATTCTGTAATTTATTTAGTTTAATCTATAAAATCACAATTAAATAAATCAGAAAAGAAATAACAAAAACATAACCATTCTTAAAAATTTCACTGTATTCATGCTTCTTTGTAGAACTATATATGCTGATACAGTGGCTTGCAAAAGTATTCGGCCCCCTTGAACTTTCCACATTTTGTCACATTACAGCCACAAACATGAATCATTTTATTGGAATTCCACGTGAAAGACCAACACAAAGTGGTGTACACGTGAGAAGTGGAACGAAAATCATACATGATTCCAAACATTTTTTACAAATAAATAACTGCAAAGTGGGGTGTGCGTAATTATTCAGCCCTGAGTCAATACTACAAAAAGATTTCCCAAGCCTTGAACATCCCACGGAGCACTGTTCAAGCGAATCATTCAGAAATGGAAGGAGTATGGCACAACTGTAAACCTACCAAGACAAGGCCGTCCACCTAAACTCACAGGCCGAACAAGGAGAGCGCTGATCAGAAATGCAGCCAAGAGGCCCATGGTGACTCTGGACGAGCTGCAGAGATCTACAGCTCAGGTGGGGGAATCTGTCCATAGGACAACTATTAGTCGTGCACTGCACAAAGTTGGCCTTTATGGAAGAGTGGCAAGAAGAAAGCCATTGTTAACAGAAAACCATAAGAAGTCCCGTTTGCAGTTTGCCACAAGCCATGTGGGGGACACAGCAAACATGTGGAAGAAGGTGCTCTGGTCAGATGAGACCAAAATGGAACTTTTTGGCCAAAATGCAAAACGCTATGTGTGGCGGAAAACTAACACTGCACATCACTCTGAACACACCATCCCCACTGTCAAATATGGTGGTGGCAGCATCATGCTCTGGGGGTGCTTCTCTTCAGCAGGGACAGGGAAGCTGGTCAGAGTTGATGGGAAGATGGATGGAGCCAAATACAGGGCAATCTTGGAAGAAAACCTCTTGGAGTCTGCAAAAGACTTGAGACTGGGGCGGAGGTTCACCTTCCAGCAGGACAACGACCCTAAACATAAAGCCAGGGCAACAATGGAATGGTTTAAAACAAAACATATCCATGTGTTAGAATGGCCCAGTCAAAGTCCAGATCTAAATCCAATCGAGAATCTGTGGCAAGATCTGAAAACTGCTGTTCACAAACGCTGTCCATCTAATCTGACTGAGCTGGAGCTGTTTTGCAAAGAAGAATGGGCAATTTCAGTTAGAAAATGTTTTGGAATCATGTATGATTTTCGTTCCACTTCTCACGTGTGCACCACTTTGTGTTGGTCTTTCACGTGGAATTCCAATAAAATTGATTCATGTTTGTGGCTGTAATGTGACAAAATGTGGAAAAGTTCAAGGGAGATGGCTCAAATTGAATGCCACAGAGATGTGGTGCAGAATATCCCATGAAAAACAGGTCCTTTTATATTATATAAAAGGCCCTGTTTTTTTCCGCTAGAGTGGAATCTAGCGGCACCACTTTTCCGAGAATTCTTTTGCGGTGGAGGAACACCAAAGTAATTGTTTAGAGGAGCTTGCTTCTTCGACATCTTTAAGAGTTCTAAACAAATGTCTGTCCTCCTCCAGAAAATCTTATGCACGCAAACGTGCGTTGCACCTTCTTATCTGGTGCGCGTCTTTGATATTGACAGTGTATGCGCACCTGCGGACTTATGTGCACCTCTGTATATATCACAAATTAAACTAAAGGAACAAAAAGTCTAATTGAAAAATCAGACTAACTAATCATTTTTAGAATATTTATGCTAATTAGCTAAGTAGGAAATTTTATTTTTAAAAACAACAACAACAACAACAAAGAGCAAAAAAACATACCCATTTAACTGTTTGACAGAAATGTAATAGTCCTCAGAGTCCCTTGGTTTGAAGTCAATGCATGATTTCAATCTGAACTGGTCAAAGGCTCTCAGAATGATTCCTTTAGAATCAATGTCTACCGTTGTTGTGTTATAGAGATTAAAAGAAAAGAAGAAGATATTTTAGACAACCAATAAAGGTCCTTAGCCTTGCCCATCATTTTACTGCTAAGGCCTAAAGCATACAGTTATAAACATTTTTTCCAGTTTTAGCAAAGGCGTGGGTGGTTGCTTTGCAAAACTATTCCATTAAAGTAGCTCTGTTCACTCGCACATGCTGCTGTATTTTTTTTCAATATGTGGCTTCTATGTGTCAAAAGCGTCCAGCTGACATGGAAAAAATGCATTTTCAGGTATGACATCACAAAGATGTGTTCCCATAGAAATAAAGAAATAAAGACTTCTTTCAGGTGTATTTATAAGAAAATACATATTTACCAAGGTCATTATTTAAGAGGTAGGGGACTGGAGATGTCCACAGGATGTTTTCATTAATAATGGTACTCCTCTGCTTGCCTATAGGCTAAAGTGTAAGAAACATGTATATTGTGACATAATGCAGTAAGTTACTATGCACACAGATGTTTTTAGAATAAATAGATTTTTTATCTTCATAACAAAGACTCACCTCCAAAATATCATCATGTAAAAATTCTAAGATAAAATTTAAAAAATTAGAAACAAGTCACTAATATTCAAGTACAGTTGCATGAAGAACAAAAATATCCTTATAAAAAGGTTTAGTTATAAGTAGATGTTGAACTTTACCCTTGTTTATTTCAGGAATGTCCTTCACTTCACCAACATCTACAAAAACAGATGAGGTATTTTTGTATACAGTTTTTTTTAATATTAAAAAAAAATTGAATTTCATCAAATGATGTGGAAAATTAAAAAAAATAGAACTTACCCACTATTTCTAGCCCATTCTGTAAAAATATCAATATAATATTAAAATAAATTTTCCATCATTTAACATACTGTATGTAGTACTGTGAATAAATGTTTTTGTTTTTTTTTCCATTTTAAGCTTTGATAGAAAACACAAACTATACTTGTTGGTCAACATGCAAAATTAAAATTTTTGTTTTTCTTTTTGAAAAACCAAAATCATTGTTTGTAGCTGATATTTAATATTCAGTATTATTGTTCAACAAACTTGATTACAAAACAAACCAGACAAATAATAAAAAAAAATCTCTTTAAGTTCTCTTTGCATATTGATATTTACGATTTCTGAAATATCACTATGCAACTAATCACTTACTGGGTTTAAGGAGAATGCTTCAGAAATTGCCATGATCACAAAAATAAAAACACATCCTTTCATCCTCATGGTGCGTCTTTGATGAAATCTAAATCAGAGATTCTACCAAGAATGAGGAAAAACAATCACAAAATTAAAAAATATATAAATATTAAAGATTTATATATATCAAACTTTATGTTTGTTCTCATAGAAATATGAAACTTGTCTTTACCTTGTGCCACGCTTGTCTCTTCCTCATCTGCATGAGAAGTTGTGCCTGTGACAGGAGTGTTAGAACCAGTTTTATACAACTAAAGCTACGTGCTTGACACATCAGGGAGTCACGCATATTCTATCTAGATTTGTTCCTGCTTTAGCCCACATCATCATTTCCTGTTATCTGATGTCTGTGACATTAAAAAATCCCGAGTGTTTGCATTACTTAAAGACATTCCACTTCACACCTAATTTTTACCAGGAAAACATGAACAACAGTTGATAACAATAATAAACTCAACATTTGACTATGAACTTTTGTCTTTTACTCTTAGTGGAGAACATTTTTTTTCTGTGTGTAATTGATAGATGACCTAAGGTACTATATTATCTTTCCTCTGTCTCTGATGTGAAACAAATATTTTGTTGTGGGAGTTGGCTGTGGATATGGATCTAAGTCGTCTACTTCATCAAATCTTCTGTTTTCTTTTATTTGTAAAAATGTTTGAAAAGAGGACTGATCAATGAAATCTCTCACCTTTGACTGTTTTCAGTTG
>NW_024582598.1:409268-416904 GCF_018398535.1 Haplochromis burtoni
GCCCCAAAACTATTCCATTAAATTAGCTCTGTGCACTTGCACATGCTGCTGTTTTCTTTTTTTCATTATGTGGCTTCTATGTGTCAAAAGCGTCCAGCTGACATGGGGAAAAAATGCATTTTCTGGTATGACATCACAAAGATGTATTCCCATAGAAATAAAGAAATAAAGATTTATTTCAGGTGTATTTGTAAGAAAAACACATATTTACCAAGGTCATTATTTAAGAGGTAGGGGACTGGAGATGTCCACAGGATGTTTTCATTAATAATGGTACTCCTCTGCTTGCCTATAGGCTAAAGTGTAAGAAACATGTATATTGTGACATAATGCAGTAAGTTACTATGCACACAGATGTTTTTAGAATAAATAGATTTTTTATCTTCATAACAAAGACTCACCTCCAAAATATCATCATGTAAAAATTCTAAGATAAAATTTAAAAAATTAGAAACAAGTCACTAATATTCAAGTACAGTTGCATGAAGAACAAAAATATCCTTATAAAAAGGTTTAGTTATAAGTAGATGTTGAACTTTACCCTTGTTTATTTCAGGAATGTCCTTCACTTCACCAACATCTACAAAAACAGATGAGGCACTTTTGTATACATTTTTTCTTTAATATTTAAAAAAAAATGAATTTCATCAAATAAAAGTGGAAAATTTAAAAAATAGAACTTACCCACTATTTCTAGCCCATTCTGTAAAAATATCAATATATATTAAAATAAATGTACCATCATTTAACATACTGTATGTAGTACTGTGAATAAAGGGTTTTTTTTTTTTTTTTTTTTACATTTTAAGCTTTGATAGAAAACACACTCCATACTTGTTGGTCAACATGCAAAATTAAAACTTTCCTTTTTGTTTCTTTTTGAAAAAAAACCAAAATCATTGTTTGTAGCTGATATTTAATATTCAGTATTATTGTTCAACAAACTTGATTACAAAACAAACCAGACAAATAATAAAAAAAAATCTCTTTAAGTTCTCTTTGCATATTGATATTTACGATTTCTGAAATATCACTATGCAACTAATCACTTACTGGGTTTAAGGAGAATGCTTCAGAAATTGCCATGATCACAAAAATAAAAACACATCCTTTCATCCTCATGGTGCGTCTTTGATGAAATCTAAATCAGAGATTCTACCAAGAATGAGGAAAAACAATCACAAAATTAAAAAATATATAAATATTAAAGATTTATATATATCAAACTTTATGTTTGTTCTCATAGAAATATGAAACTTGTCTTTACCTTGTGCCACGCTTGTCTCTTCCTCATCTGCATGAGAAGTTGTGCCTGTGACAGGAGTGTTAGAACCAGTTTTATACAACTAAAGCTACGTGCTTGACACATCAGGGAGTCACGCATATTCTATCTAGATTTGTTCCTGCTTTAGCCCACATCATCATTTCCTGTTATCTGATGTCTGTGACATTAAAAAATCCCGAGTGTTTGCATTACTTAAAGACATTCCACTTCACACCTAATTTTTACCAGGAAAACATGAACAACAGTTGATAACAATAATAAACTCAACATTTGACTATGAACTTTTGTCTTTTACTCTTAGTGGAGAACATTTTTTTTCTGTGTGTAATTGATAGATGACCTAAGGTACTATATTATCTTTCCTCTGTCTCTGATGTGAAACAAATATTTTGTTGTGGGAGTTGGCTGTGGATATGGATCTAAGTCGTCTACTTCATCAAATCTTCTGTTTTCTTTTATTTGTAAAAATGTTTGAAAAGAGGACTGATCAATGAAATCTCTCACCTTTGACTGTTTTCAGTTGTATAACAAGGCTTTGTCTGTCAGGCTTGGATGCTGCGATATTGTTCCATAATGGCCAACTCATTTCCCTGATGATGATACTTGAGTACAAAGTCTAAAAAGATCTTTTCAGCTCCAGTTTTTGCTGACTTGTTGGGTGAAATGATCCATAGCAACTACAATGTACTTATATCCTCCATTACAAACTTCCAGATACAGATCCAGTGATTCTCTGTTTGACTTGTTTGGAGATTTCTGTTCCAGGCAGCTAATGATCACCTAATAATCCATATCTCTTTGCATATGTGTTATTTATCACGCTGAGTGTCTGTTCTACTCTAAGATGACACTGTGGATTTTATGCGCTTGTGTTCTACATCCAGGGCTTCCAGAATATTACATCTCCTGGAAGTCACAATATACCAGTCACAATATTCAAAAATGGTAGTAAATGAAATTAATTATCAATATAATCCATAGTTACTTGTTGTATTTAAAAGTTAAACTTTAAAGTGTTGATTTTAATTGTGATCATGACTTACTGCAAAGACTATTTAACTTAGACAGTAGGACGTTATTTCAAGGATTTTCCAGGATTGCTTACTATCATAATGTCACCCTCCATTAAATCCAGGCTTGAAGGAAGATGGAGTATTACACTTGTTATGGAAGCTACAACAACAACAACAACACACTCTTGCTCCCAACTCTCAGTCTGATGCTTGGTCAGGAATCCCTTATCAATTTTCACCAACTAATTTTTCTGATTTGTACTTCTTCAAGCATGGAAAATTAACAGGGTGTAAACAAGTAAACAGTAAAAGTTAGAGCAATCAGCACACAAAGTAACTTGTTAATTACAGTCTGACAGATAATACAAGAAAATACAAGACGTTTCCTTCAAAAAACAACATAGCAGTACAAACTAGGTATAAAGAGCATCAGGAGAATATGTATTATGATAAAAGGATAAAACCGTTTGCCACACACTGAGTAAGGACATGTTCAGCCTGGACAGTTGTTCTGTGAGGAAGCATTCAGAAATTGACTGCTTTATCACAGTTCTGCTTTATAAAATTGAAATGTGTCTAAAAGACAATCAAACAATATTTTTTTACTGCCAGATTCTGACTAATCTAAACTGTTGGCAAAAACAGGAAAAAAAGAAAAATTCAAGCAGTATTCTAACACTTTTCAGATTTAACCAAGGCACATTAATAACAGGGTTTTTTTTTTCAAGAAGTTGTAAAACAGATACAGGTCTGTGCCTACAAATGCCCTGCTGACTAATGTACTGTGACATGATCTCCGTGCAGAAATGCAATGATAAGCTAGAAATACTGGAAACCTCAACCTAAGGGGTACTTTTCTATTCTGTATGCATCAAGGCTTTTGCTTTGCTACATTATTGAGGACCCAAATGTGGTTCTAAACATTTGGAATCAGGACTCAAACATGTGCTTAGAAGTAAAGTATACATAGCTCATAAAAAAATGAACTTATATGTGACTGTGAATTTTCCCAAATCCAAATAAAAATCCTTTGATTGTTTTTAATCAGATCTTTTGTTCAGTCTTCACAAGTCTTTACTGCTGGATTAAGAAGATCAACATAATGTCAATATCTAAAGTGTGAAACTTCCAGCTTTACTAACTGTGTGTAAAACTATACATCAAGTGAAAGTACACACTTGTGCAGACTACCAAAAAAATAAAAATAAATGAAAACCCATGTCTCCCCTTGGCAGCACACACTACTTTCTTAATGCCATGAAGCAAACACGGGGCTGTAAGGACTGAACTGCACATAAAAATAAAATCCAAAATCTTAAATACTATAATAATTGTGTATATATATATATATAATTTATAGAACCTGCATACAAAGGCAAAACCTTGTTTATATTAACATTTATTTTCAGTCATATTTTACTTGTGAACCACTTCATTTGATGTTTTAACATTTCTAAACTTTATCACACCACCCTTTCGACAGTTAACACTAATGCACTCAGAATTCACAGTAGCAGCTGCCATGACACCGTATAATAACAAAAACCAATGACGTGCGACAGTGGCCTGTTCACCTTTCTGACACCTAAATCAAAGAATTTTATCTTGTTTTGAAACCAAGCTGTTCCGCATTCTTTGAAGCAATATCGTCATTTGCACTTGTTTTGTTTTTTGTTTTTCTTCCCCTTTAGCTAAGGCATTGTATGTCTGTCTGCTTTAGAGCCACGTGATTTAGACTAGCTCACACGTGAGGAAGGTCTCACTCCGATTTAGTAAAAAACACAGTAAAAGTAAAACAAAGATGTATGAATATTCTCATGTGTGGACGCTTCTAATCTTCTCCTCCTCTCTGCCCCCCCCCCCCCCCCCCCCCCCCCCCCCCCCCCCCCCCCCCCCCCCCCCCCCCCCCCCCCCCCCCCCCCCCCCCCCCCCCCCCCCCCCCCCCCCCCCCCCCCCCCCCCCCCCCCCCCCCCCCCCCCCCCCCCCCCCCCCCCCCCCCCCCCCCCCCCCCCCCCCCCCCCCCCCCCCCCCCCCCCACCCCCCCCCCCCCCCCCCCCCCCCCCCCCCCCCCCCCCCCCCCCCCCCCCCCCCCCCCCCCCCCCCCCCCCCCCCCCCCCCCCCCCCCCCCCCCCCCCCCCCCCCCCCCCCCCCCCCCCCCCCCCCCCCCCCCCCCCCCCCCCCCCCCCCCCCCCCCCCCCCCCCCCCCCCCCCCCCCCCCCCCCGAAAACAAAGAATAAAGGATGACTGTATTTTGTGAAAGGAATGAGAGATGTGCATCAGAGATAAATAAAGGCTCATGTCCATATGTGGGTTCCTGGAAAGGGGGATAATGGTAAGTGTTAATGCTGGTAATTTGCACAAACATCTCTGATGTGGTGGATGATTGTCATTACCCAGAAAAACACTGTTGAAACACCCAGATAAAATTATTTCCCTTTGTTAGAGCAAAGATAGGTATTGTTCTAGAACAGAAAGAACCCATCTGCAAACATACAAAGAGGCGACCGACTTTATTGGTTAACACAGAATAGATCTAATAGGCAAGGCCTTATTCTGGCTTTTGGTATAATTTTGAATAATAGAAATTAGAGGTAATGTTGATATGGTGAACTACCATCATTGCAAGCATTGAAATAAGTTTTCTTTTTATTTGCTGCCATTTTATTTTGTCCGCACACATTCAGTTCCAATAATCTCTGCCTATTTTCTGTGCATTCAAAATGATGTTCAAAAGAAATTATTATTATCCACTGACAAAATGTTTTACTTTTTACTTTTTAATTAACATTACAGCTTTATTCTTTGTAAATTTGATAAGTTTAACTTGTTGTACTTGTTATCATCTAACTTAGTACAGCAACATTTGTGTGCATCTTAACCTGACCTAACTGCAGTCCAGAAATTTGAACCACTAAAAACATTATTTTATTTACATTTTACAATAACAACAAATTTGTATAACATTTAGTAAATAATGGTTTATTTGCTAAATAAAATTATTAAAGGGATAAAATAAGCTTTTATTAATAATTATTAATGATCCAATAAAATAATGCTTCATATCAACATCATGTGCACTTATGGTGATGCAGCTTAACCTAGTTTTGTACTGAGAATTCTCAGTAGGAGCTGTCATGACATGCAACAATGACAAAAGGCATGGCAAGACAATGACGTGCTTGACTCGGGCCTATTTTCCACTCTGAAGAATAAGGAAAAGATTTTTTTTGCAGTCAAACTACCAGCATTTACGCATTCTTTTGTTCAGCACAGTCCCCAACAGTATTACCAGCAAAGCACCCCCACAAATCATCACACCTCCTCCTCGATGCTTCACTGTGGGAACCATGTATGTAGACCATCCATTCACCTTTTCTGCATCCCACAAAGACATGGCGGGTGGAACTAAAGATCTCAAATTTGGACTGATCAGACCAAAGTGCACATTTCCACTGGTCTAATGTCCATTTCTTGAGTGTTTTGGTTCACATAAATATCTTTTGCTTGTTGCTTTTCCTTAGTAGTGGTTTCCTAGCAGCTGACCATAAAGGCCTGATTCACACAGTCTCCTCTGATCAGTTGATATAGAGATGTGTCTGCTACTAGAACTCTGTGTGGCATTTATCTGTGCACTGCTAACTTGTGATATCTGACGCTGGTGTCTCTGATGAATTTATCCTCAGCAGCAGAGGTGATTCCTGGTGTTCCTTTCCTCGGGTGGTCCTCATTGTGAGCCAGTTTCGTCATAGTGCTGAATGAATCTTAGGACTGCACTTGGGGACACATTCAAAGTTTTAGCAATTTTCTGGACTGACTGACCTTCAGTTCTTAAAGTAATGATGGACTGTTGTTTCTCGTTACTTAGCTGATTGGTTCTTACCATAATATGAATTCTAACAGTTGTCAAATAGGGCTGTCAGCTGTGTACCAACCTGACTTCTGCAAAACACAATTGATGGTCCCAAACCCATTAAGAAGACAAGAAATTCCACAAATGAACTCTGACAAGGCTGAGCTGTAAAGTTGAAACCATTTCAGGTGACTACATCATAAAGCTCATTGGGAGAAAGCCAAGGGTTTGCAGCAATGCCAAAAAAGCAAAGGGTATCTACTTTGAGGAATCTAAAATATAAAACATATTTATATTTATTTATCATTTTTTTCTTTAGTATAATTCATATAATTGATGTCATCAGTATGTATCTACAGTGTAGAAAGCAGTGAAAATAAAGAAAAAACATTATATGAGAACGTGTGTCCAAACCTTACCACTCGATGGCAGTGTAACCTTGTTTTAGGACAGAAAACCTTCATGTTTACAGTGTCACGTGGGGCATTGTAGTTGCTTGGAAATGCTGTTGTTGTTGTTTTTTTCTTTTAGAATTCACAAATTAACATGACCTAAAAAAGTAATATGTAACAATGTAACAAAAGTATTAGACTTGAAAGTTTTTTAAGGAAAATGACCAAGTATGAGGTACATCTGTATGTATTTGAGTAGGCTAAGCATTTAAGCCTGTAGGAGTAATTTTAACAAATAGAATGACAGTCATGTAGAAAAGTTTTACTATTGACATTCATACATATTCTGATTTTAATAGCAGAAAATGAATTATGAACAAACCATGAACAAATAAGATTTATTACCATACCATAACAGCTTTATTTATAAAGCACTTTAACATAAAACCAGGGTTCACAAACTGCTGTAGATATACAAATAGCATAAATACAATAAAAGAAAAATAAGATAAAATACAATAAATAACTAATTGAATAAAATGAAATAAAACATGTTAAAACAAATTGAGCCACCCCCTTAAAGATAGCCAAAGGCTTCAGCAAATTAATATGTTTTAAGAAGATTTTTAAAGTCAGAAAGATAAGTTTTCACAAATTACCTGAGGGGAGTCAACACCAACAGTCTGTAGAGCATGAAGGACCATGTCAATAGTTTTAAATAAGGCGTGAGGCTTACAGGAATTAGCCTGCATAATAGCAGCAAAATGTTTTCTCTTAACAGTTTTCTGATATGAATTCCAGTAATACTGTAATATTTGGTATGAAAGCTGAAGTTTATCCTTCTTCCATTTACGTTCAGCTCTCCTATACTTTCTTCTGACAGCACGGGTGGCTTCATTCAGACCTGAACCCTTCAGCTTAAAGGGGGCCACCGACTGAGTAAAACCATGAGCTGAGCTCTTCTGGATCATTACATATAGAATCAGGAAGGCTGCTGTTCTGATTAAAAATAACAGAGAACTGATCAGCAGTGGATGGGTTAAAAATACCACCGCTCTGAGCAACAGCAGGAGGATTAACTTTAGTACAAGGAAGG
>NW_024582598.1:417797-420303 GCF_018398535.1 Haplochromis burtoni
CATATTCATAAGATTGAGAAACAAACGCCATGACCTGAGATCATTTCTAATGATCCAATGACATGCGATATTTATCTTATCACTGCTTGTCAAGCAGAGAAGAAAAGGTCTAGTAACAACCTGTTATCTACATCAAAACAAAATCAGATCGCCGTTTGCTTTCGTGGTGTGCAAGGCAAGATGTGTCTTGTTCGGGGGGAAAAAAGAAAAAAAGAACCTAGTGGACTGTGTTGTAGAGTTTAATGGGAGCAGATACCAGCAAAGGCTCCTTAACAATACCTTTTGGCCATTTGACTGATAAGAGAATCTGAATAGTCCTTTTTGCTCCCCACACAAGTGCTAATGAGGTATAAAGACAGGCTGAAACACAAACATTTGTAATCAGATTTGCATTTCAAAAGTCTCACAGAGCTTTTAGAGCAATTTGAGGAGCGTGTCTCTCATTGAATGCAATCCTTATCACTAACTGCATTTAGGGAAGAATGGATGCTAAGGATTTAGATTTATTTATGTAGGACAGACCTTTAGACATACAAGTAAATTACCCATTGAATCAGTCAAAAAAAAAAGCAGAGCAGTAGTAAATAATCAGGAAACAGATGTTTTGTGTGTGTTGTGTGTGCATGTGAATGCGTTGTTATTGTTATTGGACTCTAACCCTCCACGTTGGATGCTGGCACTGTCAGTAGGGGCAAGATAAGAGGGATAAGACCAGGCGTTACAACAACAGGCACAGTTTCAGGGTTTTGCGTGGGGTGGGGGGTTCAATAAATGCAAAATATGTCAAATTTCATGACAATGTAAAATCCTAAATCCTTTGGATCGAAGGGATTAACTTCTTAGTCTCTTGGATTACATTGGTCAGCTTTTTTTTTTCAGTTTTGCTGTTGATATATGTCATGTGTAGTTTTAATGGCAAGCACTGAGAAGAACAAAAGTGCCTCTGGAAAAACTAGAAGCCGAAACTCTTGCAGAAGCCAGGACATGTTAAGACATTGGAGTCAAAATACTTTTTGCCTCCTGGGGGAAAAAAAGAAAGAAAGAAAAAGCAAACACATGCATGAACAGACACACACACACACACACACACACACACACACACACACACACACACACACACACACACACACACACACACACACACACACTACTGTTTCTTGTGACCCCGTGTGGTCCCTCCATCTATCTGTGCATCACTCAAACACATGGAAGAATTCACTGTTGTGTGCTTTCAGAACCACTTCTCATCATACTTTGTCATAGTTTGTGTTGAAACAAGATGTTTCGCGATGAGATTTCTTTCTAGAGTTTCACTTTGTGTAAAAGAGAGAAGTCGATTCAAAAGTTAGCCAGATGAATAATTTCCAGATTTTTGTATTTATTTCAGATAACTTAGTGAAATTACAAAAGGGTCACAGTTTCAAACTTCACAACACAATAAAACCGGAATATTTACATTTTTGATAAGTGCAGGGATTTGTTTTAATATTTTTGCACTTATCCATAAATAATGTGGTGGTGGGGTGCAAAGACTTTGATATTGTTTACAGTACAAGACAGATATTCAATTATTGTATTCCTTCAAAACAGAGGTAGACCAGCAAGTCCGGTATCTTTGAAAATGATATAGTAGATGGAGGGTGACTTAGTTTGTGTTGACAAAGGACTGGTAGAGGGACATGAGTTGGGCCTGGAGGTCTTGGGCATAGGGGTCAAGCTTTTCCTTAAGGTCTTCTGCATAAGGGGCAACCATTTGTTTCACCAGGTGCGCTCTGTGAGTGAGCTCTACATGGACTTTTTCAGTCATAGGGGCAACACGTTTTTGGAAGTCCCGCAGGTGCTGGTCCACTTTCTGCTTCAGGTCATCTGTGTAGGGACCCAGTTGAGACTGCAGATCCTTTACACTCTGCTCCAGGCTGGTCTTTAGCTCCTCACTCTTCTGCATCAGGGTGGTCCTTAGGGCTTCAGAGTCCAGGGAATCTGCATAAGTAACCAACTCTTGCTTGAGCTGCTCCACTCTCTGATGAACCTGGGTCTGCATGTTCTCAGTGTAGGGCTGGAGCTTCTCCTTGACTGTGTTTAGTTCCTGCGTGACACGTTCTCTCAACACATCAGCCTCTGTGGTAACTTTGGTGATCAGGTCCTGGGCTGCAGGCTGAAGCTGTTCCTGGAGGGTGACTGCATACTTGCTGGCTAAGTCAGCGCTTTCTGTCAGCCGGGCACTAGAGGACAGATAGTGATTGCCAGATCATCAGTGGCTTGAATGACCCCATGACAGTCATGAGGCATATGCCCATCATAGGGCCAGTCATGCTAGTGCAGTGTGTCAAAGAACTTACTTGACTTCTTGTCCAATTGGAGAGTTTCTTATCATCTGGAGTGTATCATCAGCTGTCTGTGTGGCCTTGGCAATGTAATCCCAGAAAACATCGGTCAGCACTTCCAACTGTGGCTTGGGAGCATCAGCATAGAAAAGGTTGGCATGGCAGCCTGTTGGATGGAAACA
>NW_024582598.1:421417-426924 GCF_018398535.1 Haplochromis burtoni
AGAGTAAGTAAATGTTATTTCCAACTCTCTGGAATGACTTAAAATTTTCATCATAACGACAAGCAATCATTAAGGGTGGAAGCATATCTGACATATTTACATGAAGCACGCAAAAAGCAATTTTCTGTAAATAAGACCTGTCTATGAGATGTATGCATAATGTTGTACATCATGAATTGTGCAAAATGAATTGACCTGCAGGAGTATTGAAAAACAGTAAGGTTTAAAAAGAGAAATGTACTGCTTTTAGTGTCAAAAACAGGTAGAAACAGTTTGATATTTGAATTCCCTAATGGAATATTAAGGTAGAGGTTAATAATCTACATTCAGTTACAATACAATATGCCAAATGTCACTATCCATAGTAAAAATGTTTTATTTTCTATAGCTTAGAAAAGTAAGTGACACCTGTGAAAGTAACTATTCTCCCACAGGTAGTTTCAGTTGATGCT
This sequence comes from Haplochromis burtoni, assembly GCF_018398535.1. Lineage (NCBI taxonomy): Eukaryota > Metazoa > Chordata > Actinopteri > Cichliformes > Cichlidae > Haplochromis > Haplochromis burtoni. The sequence continues at coordinate 421,870 of NW_024582598.1, forward strand.
GATATTGTTTATATTGTTGGTAAGACCTGAGCCCTTTATATCAGGCAGGGACAGCTCAGTAGGTAGCGTGGTGGCCCCATGATCAGAAGGTCAGTGGTTTGAATCCACTGAATGGCTAACCTGAGGTACCCCTGAGCAAGGTACCGTCCCTACACACTGCTCTCCGGGCGCCCAATGGCTGCCCACTGCTTCACAGCGTGAATGGGTTAAATGCAGAGAGGAATTTCCCCATTGGGATCAATAAAGTATACTTTCTTTCTATTACTATTATATGACTTCTCTGTGCAGACTTCTAGGTCTGCACAGATAAGACCTAGAAGACAATGACATAGGTATCACCAACAAATCACAATATACTGTTTAAGTAGCTGTTATACGTTCACCAGTAGTTTTATTGGTTATCCAATTTCTAGTACTAGATTGGATTCTATTGTACCTACAGAACTGTCTTAATTCCTCATGGCATATATTCAATTGCTGGAAACATTCCTCTGAGATTCTGGTCCATACTGACATGAAAGCATCACACAGTTTCTCCAGATTTGTTGGTTGTGCTTCCATGATGCAAATCTCATGTTTGACCATTTTCAAAAATTGATCTATTGGATTTTTGGACGGAAACGTTAATTTGTACTTTTGTCGGACAATTTTTTCAGCTTTATAAATAGTCAAACTGCACTCACAGTACTTTATAGAGGTACCATTTTCAAAAAAAAAAAATTTCTGGTAAAATTGAGATTCAAGTTTCATACACATACACTTGAGAAAAAGAGAAGAACAACAGGGAAAAATGAAATAATTAATACTCGGGACTCCAAAGTGGTTTCTGGCAATTGGACTATGGCATGTCTGACGTGAAACAGCAGCTACTTTGGCCCTCACAAGCTGACAGTGCTCAAGTCTGCTAACCTTTGGTCAGACTTACACATAGGCCTGCTGAACACTGCCCTGACACAGAAGCAGTGTTGCTGGCAAAAAAAAAACTAAGAGAGACAATAAAATACCTACTGTACACGTAATCAAGTAGGACAACAAAGACATTAAAGCAATAGATTCTATCTGTCTTGGCAGAGAGTTATCACTGACTTGGAAAAAACCTATCAGCTAAGTGATTACAGACTAGCCTGTGTGGGTCGGTTGAGGTTAGACTTATGGATTTTGTATCACTCTAACAGTGGTCAATCATCAAAATACAGCATTCGAGTAGTTTTTAAATTTAAGACAATAGGTGTTCTTGTTTTTTTCTTGTTTTTTAATGGACAACTCACAAATGATGACTAATGTGTGCTTGTGTATATTGGGGTATACGCTCAGTGTGTATTCGTGTCAAAGAGGCGTGCTGCATGGATTATCTGGCACAAGATGTCAGCAAAGATAGCTGAGTGAGGCAAGGTGACAGCAAAGCACTAATGTTTGGACTTTGTGATCATTGCTGTCTGCCTTGCTATATAAGCCTCAGTTCCTCACCAGTTTAATACAAGCACTACCAAGTGGACTTACAGATACACTAACAAACTCAGGTAAGATGGAGAGCTAAAAGAATCTTTCTTTGACTGTTAACTGTGTTGTTAACATGCTGTGGTAACTAACTGGTCTTTTCTTGTTACAGTGTCTAAGAGCCATGAAGGTCCTTGCTGTGCTCGTCCTAGCTGTTTTCACTGGTGAGTATAAGAAAAATCATTATTCTACTATAAATTTTGGCTCATGAGAACATATATACATAATTAGCAACTATTCCGCTCAAGATAAAGAAAAACTTTGGTGATCAGTGAATATGACCTGTATAAATGTCAAATCCCAGTGAATATACAGAGCTGAAATATCTGCACTACTCTGAATTTATTCATGTCTCCATTAAACAGGCTGCAATGCCAACCTTTTTTATGCTGATGCACCCAAGCCACAGCTGGAGGTGGTGACTGATGCCTTCTGGGATTATGTTGCCAAAGCTACACAGACAGCTGAAGAAACCGTGAAGATGATTAGATCATCTCAGTTCGGACAGGACGTCAGGTAGATCATACAAAACTTGCTAATTATGTTAACAGACAACAAATTATAGTATTGCCTAAAATATTCAGGATAAGCTAGAAATATAACTACGCTGCCTTGTATTCATTATCTTTTTTTTTTCTTCTTATTTTAATCTAGTGCCCGCCTGACAGAAAGTGTTGATGCTGCCAACAAGTATGCCGTCACCCTCCAGGAGCAGCTTCCACCTACAGCCCAGGACCTGATCACCAAAGTCACAACAGAGGCTGATGTGTTGAGAGATCGTGTGATCCAAGAGCTGAGTACAGTCAGAGAGAGGCTCGAGCCTTACACTGACAACATTCAGACACAGGTCCAGCAGAAGGTTGAGCAGCTCAAACAGGAGGTGGCCACTTACACAGATTCCCTGGACACTGAGGCCCTGAGGACCACCCTGACGCAGAAGAGCGAAGAGCTAAAGACCAGCCTGGAGCAGAGCATGAAAGACCTGCAGACTCAGCTTGGTCCCTACACTGATGACCTGAAGCAGAAGGTGGACCAGCATCTGCAAGACTTCAAGGAAAAAGTGGCCCCCTTAACTGAGCGGGTGCAGAGTCAGATTGCACAGAGAGCCCAGCAGGTGAAAGAAATGGCCACCCCCTACGTTGATGAGCTGAGGGAAAGGCTGGACCCATATGCTCAGGACCTCCAGTCTCGTCTCACCTCCCTTTATGAATCCTTTGTTAAAGCCAATTAAGTTAACATCCACCTCACATGAAACAGAAAAAAGTGCATCTAAAGTGCATCTAAAGAATTCCAAATACCAAGGACATGTTCCTGGTATCTGGAATTTAAAAAAAAATCAGATGTTGTTTGATATATTTACAGTTTTAAAAAAACAGTTGATACATACAAAAAATAAGTGTTGGTCTGTGACCACAAACAGTTTTCATATGTTGTAGAAAATAAAGTGAAAGCAAAGCTATAATTTCTGAGCCTGTTGTCTTATTTGAGTCAAGGTGATGTTAGATAAGTGTGGGTACCTGGAAAATATATTTCTTTAAACTTTAACACAAGAAGTAACTAGACAAAATTAAAAAAAAGATTTGTATCATGACCTAAGAGATTTGCGGTTTGTTCATGTTAGTTGGCTTTAAAAGCACTTTTTTCAGGACTGGTGATTTGATGACTCGTTAGTAGCTATTATAGAAAAGTTTTCATGCTATAAAATACATAGATCTGTATGAGGTTTTACGTGTAGATTTGGGCAACTTGGACAGCTGGAAGGAAGCTTGTACAGTGTGGGTCGGTTGAGGTTAGTGGTTAAGCTTTCTTGTTTGTTCAGTAGCTGCTTGCAAAGGTTTGGCCCACCGGCACACCCCTGTTAGATAAAATTGTGGGTATTGGACAGGGCATGTTCAGGTTTGTTTCTGCAAGTCTGGAAGTTCATAAACATCTCCAGCTCCCACTTTGTTTTCGCTTTTGTGCCTCCATCCCCGCTGCCAGATTGCTCCCACGCTGCTTTACCCAGTGGCAAACAACATTCCTCTGCTCTGCCCCAAGCTGTCACAGACTCTCCACAATGTTACTCTCCAAGATCAGCTAAAGTTTACAATATTATTCTTACTATTATTAAAACATAATATCTTGGTTTAAGAAAAACTGTATGACAGTGGAAGAAAAAATAGGAGAAAACAAAAAAATGTTTTGAGCTCCTGGCTCACTTTTAATTTTGTTCACTTTGACACAGAATTCGGTTGGAAAAAAAAATACAACATAGACAAAAAAAAGGCTGTGTCATTCTGAAAAGCACATGCTGGTACATTTCACACGAAGTGCTTTCAGAATTAAATATGAGGGGGGGTTAACCCCTCTCTGAAGAACTGCACTGGCAAATTGTTCAAAAGTGCAAGAATGACTTTTCTCAGTGTAAAGCTCCAAGAATTACTTCAATAACTCATTTATTTAATCAGTAGAGGTAATTAGTGATTGGCAGCATGAAAGTATGAAAATGTAATTATCTTTCTAGTGATAAATAAACAAATAAATAAATAAATCTATTTCCCAATAATATCAACTGACTTTGTTGGTGACCAAGGATGAACATGTTGCTGCATGATCTCTGTTGCTGGATCCACATATGAGGCTTTATTAATTTAACCTGAAACACTGAATGCAATGTTGGCTTACACTTTCACTCTCAGAAGTCTGCAGTGTAACTTTTGGTTATGGAAATTCTGCTGTTGCAAGCATTTGATTCGAGTCAGCATGCTACAGTCATGCCACTCCCCCTATCAGGGATTCAAACCGCAGATGTTGAGGTTGTGTGGGTTGTGTGGTTTTATAGCTTTTAACGTGAAAACAGGCATTAACTGCAGTAACCTCACTGACTCATCTAAACAGATGACTGCCTATTTAATGGAGTGAGATCATCCCAACCAAAAAGTCAAATTCCTTAAACTTTATTCAAGTGAACAACATTAGGGTTACTTTTGTTCAAACTGTCTGTTGCTGTGAAACAAAAAAGGAGAAGCCGTTACAGTAGGGATGACTGTGCCAGATGTTTTATTGTATTACCTCATAGTTCCTCTTGTTTCTCTCTCTTTCACTTCTCCGTCTGTCTTGTTGATCTTTGTCCTGATGGCATGGCAAAGTTAGGATGAGACTGAGTTCCTGCAGTCTGGCCACTTGTTACACGCATAGTCAAGATGGTCTATTTTTTTCTGCAAGAATAGTCACAAAGCCTCTTGTCTGTATTTGTAATCACCAAGATGAAAATAAGTCTTAGTAGCTAATGTTGGAGACTGTTGCATACAAACTGTTGAACATGCTCCTCATGGAAATAAGATCTCAAATGTTGCATGACAATGTTTTTGGTAGTAAGTTGTAATTACTTTGTGTTTGAACAAATGAACTGTAGTTGAACATACAGTATTTTAGCTTGTGACTCCTGCAGTGACATACACTATACCCGTTTTTGTCTTGGAATAAGGATCAAAAGGTCTTTATTTTAGCACAGCTGTACCTAAACCTTCTGAGTTTAACTGAAAAAAAGAAATAAATCCCAGTTTCATGACTTCTTTC
>NW_024582598.1:427185-428417 GCF_018398535.1 Haplochromis burtoni
AATGTAAATGCAGGAAAAATATGCACAATGTCCCATGACTGTTCTGTCCTGCTGCTAAACAAATATTTGGTGTTTAACAAGCAGGGGTAAGTAACTTCTTTCTACACCAAACTTCCTCTGACTTACACCAGTTTCAAAATCCTGGAAATTTTCAGAATACAATTGGTTGTGAAAGCCTTCAACATAAAACCCATGTTTTATTTTTTTCCTCTGTCACATCTGTATAATTTAGATCTTTTGCTCAATATGTTCACTTTGTTCATTGGATTTATTACCTGTAATCCTTCTTTTGTACAGCGGGCATGTTGAGGGTTACCTAATGTGTCCCCGAGTCTGAACATGCTCATCATGTTGGGGTAACGCCTTCTGGCACTTACTGGATATTTGTTTTATTTTATGTCTGCACGAAAAAAAAGAAAAAAAGAAAAAAGATTTAGAAACTAGAAATTGGAAAATACATGGATGTGCATATGATATGCAAACAGTAAAACCACTCATACTATATTCAGTTGAATGTGAGAGCAGGATTGTCATGCAAATGTGCCATGTGTTTGGGGGTTGCATGTCTATATGGGGTGAAAAGGTGAGGTGTCAATACTGTCTGTGTATTTAGATTGAAATGCATCTGTGAAAGGCTGCTTTACATCCTGGAGCCGAAACATGAGGATTTGTATTCAGGGAGCACATGGTGATAACATCAAAGAAAACATGCAAAGTTGTGAACAGCCTCCTAAGTTATTCAAGCATCTGTAACAAACCTACAATGAGCACTAGGGGGGGGGGGACTATTTGCCAAATGGCAAAACTGCAATTAAAAGGTTAGAAAAAGGAAAAACATACAAGTGATTTGCGAAATAAACTCCGATGACGCTATCTAAAACTTGTGTTTCTGCATGCTCACAAACGGTTTAATTGTTTTGGCAACTATTCAAAACAATTAAAAACGTATGAGTAATAGATTATGTAGGTTATGGCTTTATCATTTCTCATTCATTTCTCCACAGAAAACAGTTCATTTTGCACTAATAATCTATACGTCAATAAGGGCATTAAATCTCTGACGGAGAAACTTTTACTCTAAAGTTTTTATTTTTTATTTCATCAGATACTGCTTTTGCTAATAAATCTAAGAATAAAAACGTGAAAACTGAATAATGTGACGAATATTTGTCGTTGCGTTGAACGTGGAACTTTTACCCCGTTTGTTCTCGTGACAACCAGATTGCTCAATC
>NW_024582598.1:428855-470313 GCF_018398535.1 Haplochromis burtoni
TGTCTAACAACCATGAAGGCTGTAGCCCTGATCCTTGCTCTGGCAGTCATCACTGGTAGGTGGATTTACTTGCTGGTTTAGTATTTATCAGTCACACTTTATTATATTTGAGTTACTTTATTTATCCATGCTTTCTATGTGTGCCCATTATAGGCTGCAATGGCCGTGCTGTTCGCCAGGCTGAAGCCACTAAAAATCCATGGGAGGAAAGTGTGGATCGCTTCTGGGAGTACATTGCCAAGCTGGGCCAAAATGCTGATGGAGTTGTGGAGAACCTCAAGGCCTCTCAGCTCAGCAGGGAGTTAGAGTAAGTGAAGCTGAGCAATTAATCAGTACTTTCCTTTGTTTTTTCTTGCACTGAACTTGCATTGATTAGTGTTTCTTGTTCTTCTGCTTCTAGCACTCTGATCACTGACACCATGGCAGAGCTTGAAACATACAAAAATAACATTCAGACCAAGCTGGTTCCCTACACTGAGACCTCCACTGCCCAGCTTTCTCAAGACGTTCAGCTTCTGATCAACAGACTGCAGAAGGACATGCTGGATGCCAAAGAGCGCGGCACTGAGTATCACAGTGAGCTCCAGGCTGTGGTGGACCATAACACTGGTGATCTCGAAAGCCGCATGAACAACTTCATCCATAAACTGCAGAAGCGCCTCAATAAGGACATTGAGGAGATTCGCAAGTAAGTTGGGCAGAAACTTTTAGAATTCTCTCTTGCGTTTAGAAATATAAACTTTAATCGAACCATTCCTTTCTTATTTTAGCACTGTGGCCACCTACATGGGTGAGATCCAGTCCCGTGCCTCCCAGAACCTGGATACAGTGAAGGAGCATGTTGAGCCCTATGTCCAGCAGGCCAATGACAACACCAATAAGAAGCTGAGTGACATCACTGCTATGTTGCAGACACAGGCTGAGGGCCTGGGTCAGCAGCTGGAGACCCAGGCTGAGGGCATCAGGACCCAGCTGGAGGCCACTGCAGAGGAACTGCGCACTTCAGTTCAGGGGAAGATTGAAGAGATGACAGAATTGTTCTCCCCCTATGCCACCAAGATCCGTGAGCAGTTTGAGGAGATTGTAGACAAGATCAAGGAGTCAACCACTGCCTAAAGAGAGACTCTGAAAGTGGTAGATGGTTGGTGAAATGGCTACACTGCTGATTTCTTTACACCCAGGTAAAATGAGAAAAGGAGAAAGTTGCTGATGATCTTTACACTGAGTGTTCTAGTGTTCAGGATATGGGGGTTGAATAGAGAGACAAGGGAGGATAAGGTGCAGAACAGTCAGCAGGTGTGTTCTTCCTTCTGCACAGTCACCCTTTCTTATTTTCTCATTGACTCCCTTAATCAGTGAACACAAGCACCACAGTCAATAACAACCTTTCTTATGCAAAAAGACAACAATTATTTGTAATATCCTTTGCTTTTCTACTTTGAATTAACTGTTATATCCGTCTATTCCCACAAGTTTTTGTATTCAATTTCTACATTTTGTTTGGTTATTACCACAGAGTTTCAGCTTGAGCTTGAGATTTCATCCCGTTATCTTCCGATGCACATAACAACAATGTCTTTCATTTCAATAAATGCAGTGAACAACGATCTCGTTTCTTCTAGAAGTGATACCGAACCAACAAAAATGAGTCCTGTTTATTGTTGTTTCTGTGTTGCACTTCACAGAGAAATGGATCGTAAAATTACTTGATGCAAATAATCAGTGAGTAAAATGTAACACCTGTCTGTACTTCACAAGTGTGGTTAACATGTTGTATGCCCACCATGCTGCTCTCTGTAAGTGCACTTTCTTTAACTGCAGTGTGCTGAACAGTGCTGAGTAAATAAAGAACCTAGAAAAAATAGTTCCTTTCACTGTTTGTTTTTCTTATCAAACATTAATGAACAATCTATTATTTAACTTTGGGTTCAGTTACACCTGATGAGTGGAAACAGCTGATGCTGTTGGTGACTATTTTAAATAATTACATTACTGCTTTATAATGTAGATGAGATGCAATTAATGCTTGGAAACTGGATTATTTTGCATAATGATGCTATGGCATTATAAAGTATAACATGTCTAAAATCATCTATAAAAGAATAGCGGTCTTGATGGCTTTTACTAGTAAGATTATCAAGCCATTTAAAAAACGTAGCGCCCCTGTGCTGCTGTCACATTGTTACATTTGGCAGTGGTTACATAAGACCATGTGAGTATTTATATAATGGCTTATATAAAGCAGGGGTTAGCACTGTTGCCTCATGTTAAAAAGGTTCTGGGTTCAACGACCAGCTGGGTCGTACTGTGTTGCTTTTCCTTGTGGTTAAGTTTCTTCTGGGTGCTTCAGTTTCCTCCCACAGTGTAAAAACATGCTTATTAGGTTACTTGACTAATCTAAATTGCTCATTGGTGGAACGCATAAAACATGATGACTTATATGTCTCTACTTGTCCATTTTGTGATTGACAGGTGACTTCTTCCTGGTGTAAAAGTGTTAAAAGGGATGGGTTCAGTTCCAAATCCCCCCACCTACATCCTCCATAGTAATCATAATGGATAAGTGCAATAACAAGAACATTTGAAATTAAAGCCAGGCTCGCTGTCTGTTCCTCTACTCCACGATAAGCATCAGGATTCTTTTGGTTTGCCTTCCTTGTTCAGCCACCCCCTTACATCCCTTAGTTTACCCTTTTCTAGTCCAAACTTGTTAAAATCTCCCTTGAGATTCCTTTCTCTTGATCCCAGCAGGCATTTGGGAACATTCTGTGCCACAGATTAAATTACCATTGATGTGATGGTTATCTTGCCTAAAATTTATTTTATAAGTAAACCACCACCAATATAGAATAAGAGACTTTGACATATATAGAAAACTGCTTATTTTTCCCATCTTTCCCCGTATTTTGTCCACAACTTTTTTCAACTAGCGGTTTTAGTAGTGTAAGAGGATTTTAAGAACAAAATTATGTTTTTTAACTTCAGTTCAAAGGCACCATTCACAGGAAAAAAAGGTGGCTTCGGCTGTCATACGCTGGAAATGGTCCTTTAAATGAAAAAGGGTAAAAATGGCTGTTTAAACGCAGCATGATTTTCTCTTTGAAGTTTGAGCCCGAGGCCAGTAGGGGACACCATTTGTCCCCTGTTCAGATTTTCTTCTCCACTTGAATCCAGGAAACACAAAGATGCAGCTGTGTTTTCTTTATTGGGAGAATAAGTAAACTATACGTGCCACATAAAGAAACATAAACGGTGCTTCGAGAGCACACATTTTTGAGGATTAAGTTTCTGCAGTCGAGACACAAAATGACTTTAGAAATTTCACGTTATTTGATAAAAATACACATTATTGTTAATACAACCTGAAATTAAAAGCAATACAAGAATAGTGAAACACAATAAAAGGACTCTTGATCAGAAGTATAAGACTTGTCCATGTTCCTGCCACACCAAACGTTGGATTCTAATGGAAAAACTTTGATAACACTCTACTTACTTTCCCTGACTTTCTACTTTACTTTTTTTTTTTTTCAAAATAATCATCAGGTCTCTCTGATACAGAAAGTTATATCTATTTTATTCTGGTTTTTTTTCCTGAATTGACTAGATTTAATCAGTTTCTTTTCTCTTCAAAACATGTTTACCCTTTCTACCAGTGCTAAAGGGCATTGAAGAGTGACTAATGATATGACTACGTGTTTATCCTCGGTGAAATCACTTCTTTCAGGAACCAGGGTTTATTTGGAACAGACAAGTGAAACTCCTACAGTACACAGTCAACTGTGTTAAAGGATCAGTCATGGATGGTAAAAACAGGAAAACCACAAGCATCCTGCTACCTCAGCAATTCTGCTCTGTCTGCACTCTAAGTGCTAAGAATTAAAGGAAAAGAAGAAGAAGGGAAAAAAACAGCTATTTAGCAGGTGCTATCTAGCCCATGACTGCTAGTAACCCCAAAAACATCCCTGCAGAGATTTTACCTCCTTTTAAAACCCCCACTCTTCTCACCATCCTTTTCACCTTCTTCAGAGCTGGCACACAACATCAGTCACCACAGGGGCCTTGGCCAAACACAAAAACAGCCCTCCTGTAAGCTTGTTATTCCAAATTGTGAGCACACAAGACATGCACTTTCACGCCCTATGCCTCCTACAATTATTCAAGAGGAGTTTCTGTGCACGCATGCTAGCTCAAGCTCATAAATAAGCCCACCAGCCACTCCATTACAAAAGAGATGGAGATGCTGAGGCATGTTAAGTCGTATTTAAGTCAATTAGACCAGTCATCATAGCAGTAACACCTTATGGGCCAAGTCATCAGCAACAAATGGACATTGGCCTTTTGCATCAGACTGCTTGCTGTGAAAACAAAATGTTAAGCAATGAGGTCTTTGAATTGGTAGATGCAGACTTCCTGGCTCTAACTCGGCTCATAATAGGGATTACTGCAGTTCATTCAACTGTACTGTTTTTCCGGTGCAAACTGACAAATTGGAGCATGTATAGTTTTGTCCACTTACTCCTCTTATAAGCAAGGGGAGGTTTGTATAAGACAGATATGAAAAGAAGAACTTTATCTGCTGCTTTTGACTTTCTAAAACCAAACAAATAACAAATGATGTCATGTTACATCAATGTTAATGTTCATTAGGGTTGAGCTATTATGACACTATCCGTAGGAGTAGAGGTGGAAAAAAAGTTGCTGAACAGTTATTTAATGATAGCAGTTAAGGTTTGCTCCAACCTCTAAAATATTATGTAATATGCAAGAAAAGAAAGAAAAAAGGACATTTCAGAGAAAGTTTGTGTTAAAAAACGTGCACCATGTATCAAAAGCAGGCAGATTTAACCAGTATTCATTGCAGTCTAGTCACCCCACATTAAAAAGTATTAAAGGCAAAGTGTTTGATACAATTAAACCTTTAGCCAGAGCTTCAGGTCCAAAGGAGGTTCCAAATGGTCAGTTGGTGATGATTATATCACTATTGAACTATTGTTCTTCTACATCATATCTCACCTTATCTACTAAGCTGCTGTTTCTGCCATGAATGCACATATCTTCATATCCTTGTGATTTGATTTTTTCAAAAGTATATATACACATACTTATATTGTCTTTATGCTTTTCAATGTCTCTCATGCTTTTTTCTGAGTACTACCTGTAAATAATAATTACACATAATACATCACTTCATGACTGTAATGTAGAGTCTCTCTCTCTCTCTCTCTTTCTCTCTCTCTTCCTCGCTCTCTCTCTTTTATCACCATGGTGGATATCACACAATCTTGCTGCATAATGAATTTGAGCACGTCTCTATTACAATCAACATATCTTCATGTAACTCATGTGCTGGTCAATAAAAGGGGCAGAGACGACTCAAGGTCACCACTCGTACGTGTTGTCTGGTGTTTGCGTCACTCTCCTAAAACCAAGCGCTTATAAAGAGGGACGCACATAGGCTTTTAAAGGCACTTGATTTTTTTCTCTTCTGAGACAAAAAACAGGTATGTATATTTTTTTAATTTATATATATATAATATATTATATATATATATATATATATATATATATACTATATATATATATATATATACTATATTATATATATAATACTATATATATATAGTATTTTATAGGACTAAAAAAGAATCTTTTGAAAGTTTATTAACGATTGCAGAGACATGCACTACAAAGAGCATGAAATAATTCAAAACCTTTGTTTGTTTGTTTGTTTGTGTTTTGCGTGTGTGTGTCTGTGGTTCTTTTTGTTTTCTTTTGTTTTCTTTAATAAAAATATCATGACCAAATGTGCTTTATCGGTAAAATGGTCAGTTTTTTAAACTCAAAGTAGAGAAATAACGGACGAAAAGTAAAAGGAGCTGTCCAGTCACCTTGGTGCTGACATGCAGAGGCGCAATTTTTAAAGAAAGATAAACGTTAACTGTTTTCCACTTTCATTAGTGATCCTCAGCAAATGTGTGAAAAAAGACAAAAATCTGTTCCTTTTATATTCTCAGTCATTTACAGCAAAAATGAGACTGTACCTTGCAGTTGCCGTGCTGATGCTGGCTTTTGTGGCATACACAGGTAGGCTACTTGGCCTTAAACATATCCTGTTCCAGTCATACTGTTCTTATTTCACATGATGCAAATTTCCCTCTCTTTGAATATGCCTCCATCTACAGAGGCCCAAGACGATACCAGCTTTACGGACAAATTTGACAGGTTTGGTCAGAAATTGACTGAAATTGGCCAGTCCCTCGCTGAAAAAACTAAGACTGCCTTCAATGATATGCACAACAGCGAATTTGGAACCAGCACCAGGTACTCTAACATACAGGGAATAAGAAGATTTATTCATATAGGCACACACACAATTCAACGTCATCTAACTCGTGTTTATTTTGCCCAGGAACTGGTTCTCAGATGCCTTTGAGAAGATGAAAGCCAAATTCGGGGAAATGAGTCAGTAGAAAAGCGGACAGGAACCTGTCGCTAGCCAGCAACCAGCCTAAGATACTCACTCTGCTTGTGGGTGGCCGATATTTCACATGTCATGTTGCTCTACACAGACTAAATAATTATGTTACCTGTAAAGAGTGTAATCTTTTATTTTTTTTGAAAAGTGCAATAAATAAATTGCAAATATTTTAAAACATAAATTGTGGGTGATCTTCAATTTGTGGCCATGCAAAGCAAGAAAACATGACATGACGTGTGTGTGTGTGAGTGTGTGTGTGTGTGTGTGTGTATGTATTGTTGTATTCACTGATTAAAAGAGTTCATGATTGTACTGTGGCATGATAGCAGTAGCATCTTGTAGGTCAAGTCAACAGCAACAAATGGACATTGGCCTTTTGCATCAGACGGCTTGCTGTGAAAACAAAATGTTGAGAAATTAGTCTTTGACTTCCTGGCTCTAACTCAGGTCACAGTTACTATAGGTTATTGTTGTAGTTCATTCTCCTTTTTTCATTGCAACTATCTGACAAAATGGACCACATAAAGTTTTGCCCACTTACTCCTCTTTTAAATGAGGACAGGAATGTTTAAACCGCAAAGAAGGAATAAAAGTCTAAAGAAGGTAGGATGTGAAAAAAAGGGAAACAAGACAAAAAGGACAGTTTGAGCAAAGGAAACAAAAAAACATTCACGTCTGTTAGATAAACTGCTCAGCATTGTAGTAAGCACTCAGTTAATTTAAAAGCAATCATCTAACATGTAAGTAATGGCGATTGCATATTTCAGCAGAATTATTTTTTTTCCCATTAAAGTTTTACTGTTGCTAATGCATAAAAATAAAACTTACTTTCCCCTTTTATTAAGTATGTGTGTGATACAATGAGACTTTTAAGTAAAAAATAATAATATTTATACAATTGCAAATGTTTTTAAGTCAGACTTCTCAATTCTTGAATCAATGAACAACAGAAGTTACAATAATGCAAACAAACAAACAAAAAAATATTTTCAGATACAGTCTGATCTTAACAATTTACATAATCTTTACAAAGACAAATTTTTATTCAGTATTCAGTGCAGTCTAGTCATTAATTATTAAAAAGCAGTAAATCACATTTTCTTTTTACACAGTTTGAAATCTTGGCCACCACTCCAGATTTTAAGGAGCTCCCAAATAGCTTGCGTCAATTGTTAATAATTATATCACTACTGAAATATGTTATTTTACGTAATGAACTGATCCCTTAGGAAAGTACATATCTAAATATACTCAATATACAATTTAAATTTGATAAATATTTCTGTTTTTTTAATCAATGCATACATTATAATACATTTCATTACAATTAATGTCGTTCAGAAAGTGCTGTAACTAAGTTCATAGATTTAATTCCTCCACTGTTGCCATGTGCCAACACAAGCTACCCAAACACATATTCCCAAAGACATTGATTATTTTATTAGTACAGTTACATCCTTGCTGCATATGACCCTGGATACTCTGGATACTCCTCTGAAAAAGAAAACCTAAAATCAGAAGTAAAATCAGAAGTACTTGTCAGCCTTAAATGAGAACCCAAAGCTGAAGATGAAATTCTGTCTCATTAATGTAGAAGATCCTCACTTATCCTGGAAAAAGAGTTTGTTGCTCTATAAGTAAGCACCTGTAAAGCTAGACCATCTTTCTGCTTGTCACTGATTGAAGACAATAAGGACAACCTTGGGTTTTTTGTTGTTAGGCTGACAAAAAGTCATAGCTCTGTTTAGCTAATGATCAATAAAGCCAGTAGTTAATTCTTCTAATGACTTCACGAATTCCCACATAAATACAATCCTAAAACTATTAGAAACATGGATTTAAGATCTTAGTTTTGTTTGGCTTTTCTCTTTATTATTGTTGTCTTTACCTCACAAGATAAAATATCTACAGCCAACAACTGTTGAGATTTTTTGACATACTTGTGCCTATCACTTGTAAATGATAATTAAACAAGTAGTGGTTTTTGAATTCTAATCTAAGAGTTATTTTTCAGCACACAGTCTTGCTGAATAAAATTGAACTCGTCTCTATCCAGCATTCTGCATTTTGCATTCTTTGTCTAACATTTAGATTTGTGTGATGATCTGAAACATTTAAATGTGACAAACATAGAAAGAAATAGGACATCGGGAAGGGGCAAACACTTTTCCACACTACTGTAACTACATCAGTGCTGACCACTAAAGTGGGCAGAGACGCCTCAAGGTCACCACTTGTCCATGTTGCATGGTGTTTGGGCCACCCTCCTGAAACGCAGCGTGCTTACAAAGTGAGATGCACATAGATTTTTTTAAAGACACTTCTAAGATTGAAAACAGGTATGTTTTTCATTTTTATGACTAATACTGATTTATTTTTATTAAAACTGATTTTGATTGAAGCCCTGCGACAGACTGGCGACCTGTCCAGGGTGTACCCCGCCTTTCGCCCTATGACAGCTGGGATAGGCTCCAGCGCCCCCCGCGACCCTGAAAAGGATAAGCGGAAGCGAATGGATGGATGGATTTTGATTGATGATTGATTGGTAATTTATTTCAACATGTGAACAATTTACAGGTACATTTAGAAAAGAAAATAAGACATTCACATTACTCACACTCTCATTACACATACATATAGGATCTTGGGGGTGGGCACGATACACGGAATCCAAAGTACCATCAGGGTGTACACCCCACCCCTGGCGTCGTTGCCCACCTCTCAATTTTAAATACACGTAGACATTGAGGGCTACAGGAGGGACTATGCGCTTACCTGCTGCTCTCTGGCAGGTAGCTCCATGCCCTCCTGGGTTTTAAATGCACCTTAGAACACACATGCATCAACACTACAATGAGCGGGTGGAGGGAGGTTTGGAGTCTTCTCTCACCCCCATTCTCTGCGCCTGCTGGAGCGGGGGGGCTAGGAGGAGGAGTTGGCCGTCCGACTGCGGTGCTGCGGAGTCGGGGCGGTCTGCCTCTCCCCACCGCAGGGAAAAGGGTAACACCACCTGGGTCTGGGTGCAGTTCCCCCCTCCAGGGGCAAGGGTACCTAGACCCGGTTCGTAGAGTACGCTTGGGGAGTGTGATCGTGTGTACAGCGTCTCTTTATGTCTGTCTCCACGTTGGTTGAGTGTGGAGTAAGTGCATATGAGAGCATGAGGGTGGGAATGGATGTTTGTGTCTGTGTGTGCCTGTATGTCTGTGTCTATATGTCAGGTTGGGTGTCAGACGCCACCTCTCTGGGGACATCTCAGGCCCTCCAAGGTTTGGAGGCCTATCTCCCCCCACCACCACTTCCCCTGCCAGTGGCGGACTCCCTCAGACATCGGTGCGTTGGTGGTTCTTTGTGTCCTGGGGATGGGCGTCCAGGTACACACCGGCTCACTCCTTGGCGGCCGCTTATCGGGCCAGTGTTGGGAAGGTTACTTTTAAAATGTATTCCATTACAGAATACAGAATACATGCCCCAAAATGTATTCTGTAACGTATTCCGTTACGTTACTCAATGACAGTAACGTATTCTGAATACTTTGGATTACTTAATATATTATCATGCTTTTTACAACAACGTGAATGTACTATTGCTGTGTGATTTATTACTAGTTACTGAAGGTCCGCGACTCCGAACTGTAGTAAAGGGACCTCTGACTAATACGGCGGGGTCCCTGTCGGCTCGTAGCCGAAAAATAGCTTTACTTTGTTGTGTGGGTCAACTTTTCTTGGAGCAGAGAGAGGCGTTGAAAGGCTGCTCCAACGGAACTTATTGTTTTCGGAGGAAAACATGAACACGGTGTACAGTCGAGTCTTAATAGCTTACTTACAACTGGGCTCGTCAGGCACTCTTCTTGGCTGCAGTGGTTATTATTATATTTACATGCTTCCAGCTCCCGTTTTTCGCTCGATGACAACTCGTACCTTTCCACTCCCCTTTTTCTCCCTCCTCGCGCTCACAGACCATAACGTGTATGGCAGTCCATTCTCCCTGCAACACGGACTACACTGCCCATGATGCTACATTCTTTAGAGCTATGCTTGTAGCATTCTGCCTGTTAGCTTAGCACAACAACAACAACAACACACGAAAAGGCGCTCTCTCACCCAGGAAACACACAGTCGCAGAGAGAGAGAGCGTCGCCCTGTAACCATGGCAACCGTAACGCTGCCGCCTGGAACAACAGAACGTAGCTGTCAAACAAAACCCAAACAGTCCTGACCCGCGACAAAATGAAACAGGAAAGTACCGCAGTGTAATCCATTTATTTCAACAAAGTAACTGTATTCTGAATACCACCTTTTTAAACGGTAACTGTAACGGAATACAGTTACTCATATTTTGTATTTTAAATACGTAACGGCGGTACATGTATTCCGTTACTCCCCAACACTGCTTATCGGGGCCTGGAGCCTGGGGCTCGCTCGGGCCACTTCGGAGGTGGGGTGCCCCCGGCCTCTCGGCCTGGGGCTCGGTCACTCAGGCACGGCTGGCTGCCGGCGGAGCTCATGGGCGCGTCACTGCAACTCCCCCTTGCTTCTGCTCCGCGGCTGCTGAGTGAGCCCTCATCTGGGACTCTCCTCAGCTCTTTCTGGGACAGTGGCGCGGCTGCCCCTCTGTTGGTCTTCCTTGGTCTCTTGTGTTCTGGGGGCCTCTGGATGTCTGGAGTTTTGATCTCCTCCATACCTGCTTCATGCCCTGGAGGACGGGGCTGTGGCCCCCCCACACCCTCTAGCAGATCATTACATGAAGGAACCTTTAAAAAAAAAAAAACAAGCGCGTCCATGCTCACAGGTGTACACACGGGTGATCACACCCACAAACTACACCCTTTTTGGCTCCTACCTCAAAGCACACTGTGTTCTGTTGATCTTATGTGCTGCACAATAATGTTTAATATTTAGTATTTACTGTCATATTCCCATATATCATTGTGATGTTGTTTATTCTATTACTCTTGTTCTCTTCTGCTTGTTTTCTTTTTTCTTTCTCAGCAGGTGACCCAGGTGATTGATATATGCATTTTTTTTTCTTCTGCCCGTTCTGTTGGTTTTTGTTTTTGCCCTTCTCCCCCGTCCCTCTTCTCAGCTGTTTCTCTTTCCCTCTTTCTTTCTCCCCTTCTTTCCCCCAGTAAGTCTGTCCCGTATTCAGTAAGTGAAAATAAAATAAACAATAAAAGGTGAATCAAATGGACCATTAGGCAAGGCTGGGATGGTCAATTTGGTAAAGTAAATCCGTTGGGCATCTTTCTTTGCCTTTAGACAACAATTCTGATGGCAAAAGAGCCAAACGGGACAGGCACAAAAAAAAAAAAGAAAAAAAAAAGAGAAAAGAAAATAAGAGAGGAAAAAAATACTATACAAAATACATACAAAAAAACGTTCTGATTAATTTACATGCTGAAAGGGAGTGGGAAGAAGTAAACACTTATTTAATCCCACCCCTTTGACATAAATTATAAAGCTGATTTTATTATTAAAGCTGAAAGCTTTTTAATTTATGTATTAGTTTATTAAAACTTTATATACTGGCATGGAGACTTGCAGGTCAATGATGAAGAGAATGAGCTTTTCTCAGGAAACTAATGTACTCAAAACATCAACTTTTGGTTTGTTTGTTTGCTTTACAATTATTCATATAGTAAACTTTGATATTTTAAAACTCAAAGTAAACATACACAGGTAGGCCACTCTTGGCTTTAAACATATCCTGTCTCAGGCGTTCCTTTCTTTGCTCTCCTTGTAAATTTCCCTCTCTGTGATTATCAGATTATCACCTCCATCTGCAGAGGCTTTTCCAGTTAAAAGTTAAGAAATATCAATTTGGTTTGATTGAAAGTAGAAAAGATGACAAGATCCTATCACTAGCCTGCAGCTAGCCCTTCACCAACAAGATGCTCACTCTCACGCATGAAGGCTGATATTTCAGATAACATGTTGCTCTGCACACATAAGTCTGTAATCTTTGAAGATTTTTTTTTCAAGTTTTATTTTTTTTAAGTTATCCTCAGTTTTTAACCATACAATAATAATGTATATTTTATTGATCCATGTGGGGAAATTCCTCTATGCATTTAACCCATTCACTCAGTGAAGCAGTGGGCAGCCATTGGGCACCCGGGGAGCAGTGTGTAGGACGGTACCTCAGGGTAGCCGATTAGTGCATTTGATCCACCGATCTTCCGATTATGGGACCACCACTCAACTGAGCTATCCCTGCCCTAGGAAATTCTGTAATAAATTTAAGCACTAATTAAACGCTTCCTGTCTATTACAGAAGACCATCCATATGCTTTGCACACCTTTGGATCCTAACTGAATTGAAGTTTTTAAACTCTCACTTGTTGCTTAAACTCCATGGAAAATCAATAACAACCTGAGAGGTGTGATTCATTTTAACAGATGAAATTATTTATTATTATTATTATTATTATTATTATTACATTTTTAAAAATTTATTAGCAATTAAAACTTAAATCAAATAGCAATTTGTATGTATGATTTACAAATTAAATTGATTTCAGAGTTGTGATTTATTGCTCAGATTTACATACAAGCGGCAGAAATGAGCTTTTTCCAAAGGTTGGCTGTCCCCTCCATTAGTGATTGGGTAAGGATCTCTACCTCATTAGGGAGTGGATTCCGAGCTGCTACTCCTCCACATTAAAAGGAGTTGGTTGGGGTGTTTCGGGCATCTGACAAGAATTCCCCCTGGGTGCCTCCTGGGTGAGGTGTTCTGGGCATGTCCCACCGGCAGGAGGCCCCGGAGCCGACCCAGGACACGCTGGAGATTGTATCTTTTGGCTGGTCTGGGAACTGAGAACATTGTTCCTTGGTACTCCCCTGGACAAGCAAGGGAAGAGGGAGGTCTGTTCTTCTCTGCTTAGGCTGCTGCCCCCGGATAAGGAGAAGAAAATGGATGGATGGATGGATGCATAGATGGATTATTGCTCACACTCTATTTATTTTCCATCCATCCATCCATTCACTTCCGCTTATCCTTTTCAGGGTCGCGGGGGGGCGCTGGAACCTATCCCAGCTGTCATAGGGCGAGAGGCGGGGTACACCCTGGACAGGTCGCCAGTCTTTCACAGGGTAACACAGAGACAGACAACCAGCCACGCTCACATTCACTCCCGCATTCACACCTATGGGCAATTTGGATTAATCAATTAACCGAACCCCACAAACTGCATGTCTTTGGACGGTGGGAGGATGCCGGAGTACCCGGAGGGAACCCAAGCAAACACAGGGAGAACATGCAAACTCCACACAGAAAGACCCCGGCCTGAGGGTGGAATTGAACTCAGGACCTTCTTGCTGTGCAGCAACTGTGCTAACCACCGTGCCCTGTTTATTTTAAATAAAATAAACTATCTAAAATATATCTCAATCAAGTGCCAGAGACTGTCAACTTGATTAAAATAAATAAATAGATAAATGGAAAAAAAAAACTGGTTGGAGTATCAAGTGACTAAAGGCAATATTGTTTTGATACATCATTTCAAAGTGTCTGCTCAGATTATTTTTGTTTTTTTATAGAAACACATAACTACACTATTCCAATTTTGTCCATTCTAAAAACAACAAAAGGTCTGTGAACCACCTTGGAAGTACTTCCAGAATCCAGGCCTAAACACTGTTATATGAACTTCTTTAATCACCTACCATTAACATATGTGGAATGTCTAACTAAATTTGGAGAATTATGTATTTGTCTACCAATGGCCACTAAAAATCTGACTAGTTTTTTCAAAGGCTACCAAGTAACATCTAATAGATATTAATCCATTTGTGTCAGTAATTTGAAGCAAAGGTCAAGTGCCAACATGGCTTTGTGCATTTCACAACACCTGGGATAAAGCCACTGTTTATGATGAGTTAATAATCAGCAAGTTGTTCCAGTTCATTGATTTCTGTTTCCCTGAAGAGAACAACCTGACAGAGGTCAGCTGCTGGTGCAGACATGGGCACGCAATTGATATCACCTGTTTGAAATTGTTGTGAAATTAGTTTCACTTTAAGGTAATGTCAGGTAAAGTTTCAAAGCTTTAATGTTCTTGAAGGTGAGATCTTTTGCAACGCTGTTTATACATCACTTTTATCTTGGTGTACCTTATGAACAGGCATTTTCTGCATTGTAATAGTTTTTCTTCTGTTTTTTTGCTAAGTTGCAGCCTTTTCAGGGACACACATACACAATGTTTTCTTTGTACTGTCCAGATGTTTAACATAAGGCAGTTTAAAGACAAGGGCAACAGAATTTTGATCCAGCATATTTAGACAGCTGCAAGACCAGGTTTGTGAGTACAGTGCTCTTATGAAACATAATCTGAACATTAGTGCTGAGCTGTTTCCATATGGAAGAGCAGACTCTGAGGACTGCAACACAAAATCAATTTTATGGTGGACTCTGCCCACAGAAATGCTTCGCTTTGCTGAAAATGTTTGTCTATCTGAACCTTTTGCTCCAGATTTTTACTTAAAATCTGTGGTGCTGTAAGACAGACTTTGACTTCTCTGTAAATACAGCGCATATCAACGTCTGCCAAAAATAGAGATACCTAAACCAAAGTGTATTTGCTCAGTGGTGGAACTCAGCTTTGGTTGATTAGTAAAAGATCCCAAGAGTTTGGGACTTTATTTTAAAAAATAAGATTTTACTAACATTCATATTGTAACACAGTGATACTTAACATGAAAGACAAATCATAACACATTGTAAATGGTAGATCTGTGTTAAATGGATTAAACCAATTTTTCCCAAACAAGTAAAAGTTCCATCTTTCAAAAAGGTATAAAACTAACTACCTCAACTAAAACTTAACTCAGATGTCTTTGAATGCCCTGTCAGATGTGAGTGTTTTTTTTAGCTAAGACAACAAAACTTTTCAAAGTCAAATTAGGGAGAAAATAAAACCATAATAAGACTTGTTGATTTGCTACCGGTGAATCAAAGAAAAAAAAAAAAACCTGATGAATGATCATCCGATCAGGACCAATGTTCACATTGCCAAGGTTACCAAATACAAATAAAGTGGCTAGATAACATTTGGTTCATTTAACTCCTGCTGACCAGAGCCAGAGGAAATGGTAAAATATATTCTTTTGATCATGGTAGTTTTAATGACAATGCACAAACTGACAAATTTTATTTTGAAATCTGTGTTTTTCTTGTACCTGTCAAAGACAAAGAACCAGTATGTTTTGATATAATCTGCTGAGAACTTTGTTGTTTTTGCATCCAATGTGAACTGCATATGGACTGTGCGGACAAAGAGTTCTGTTATATTAATAACAATATCATGAAGTGTTATGATGTATGTTTTTTTTTTTAATTCTCCATGACAGCCCCATACGAAAGCACTTTTTTTCAGTCTTTTCTTACTAATGCAAGGTATGACTTTATACTATCTTCAGTATTGATTCTGTCATTTCTAAACACGTTTTGTTTTGTTCTAATTGACTGACAAGCATCTTTCTTTGCAGCATGTGGGCCACTTCTGGCCCAAATAGAGCCCACAAAAGAACCTGACTCACCAGGACTGCTGCAGAAGCTGGCAGAGAGGGTCAGGTATTTCAGAAAAAAAAACCCTGTTGACCACTGAATGCAGTTCATTCATAAGTTCAGACTAGAACTCTTTGTAAATGATCAGTAAATTATCAGAATTGTTAAAATATTTAGTTTGATTTCACTTATTGTGTCAAAATGTTTGCACAATAACATATTTATTTGTGTATTATATGTACTTTGCTGCTTTTATCTCACAGGGCAGCCAAAAATAAAATCCTGGCGCTTGGGGCACTAACACAAGGCTTTGCTGGTGCTTATTATGAAGACCACATTCAACCGGTGACTGACAGCTATGTTGAATGGGCCTCTGGTGTCAAAACCTCAGTGTGGGAGAGGATTCAGACTACCATCGGCCACTACACACCGTTTA
This sequence comes from Haplochromis burtoni, assembly GCF_018398535.1. Classification (NCBI taxonomy): domain Eukaryota; kingdom Metazoa; phylum Chordata; class Actinopteri; order Cichliformes; family Cichlidae; genus Haplochromis; species Haplochromis burtoni. The sequence continues at coordinate 445,274 of NW_024582598.1, forward strand.
ACACAACTCAAGTTGATTAACTCACTCAACTGAGTAAATCAGTATTCTTACTAAACGTCATGGCTTCACTGCTGAAGTGATCATAATTTAATGTTTATCATTAGGCTTGTACTAATGTATGATGCATAAAAAAATCAAATGATTTGTTAATAAATATCCGTACAACATATCTGTTTGCCTCTGCTGCAGGTTTTAGAGTTTTTGTATTTGTTTGGTTGTTATTAAACAAAGAGCACACCAACTGAATCCGATTAACCAACATTTTGGTTTTGGTTTTAATCGAAGCTGAAAAGCTTGTCTTCTTGATTACGTGAGTACAAGTCACACACAGGTGCATTAATCGACAAGTAAAACAAATCTCAAGCATTAAATGGATGCATGTGGATATGTGAAAAATGAGGTTAAAAAGAAAAAGAAAACAGTGAGATGAAGATATACAGAGGAGAAACCTTTTTAAACTGTTAGCAGTCGGACGTACCGCCCACGGGACATTGGATGGTTTAGGGGACTAATAGGACTGCTAAGGGGTTAAAACACTATTGAAAAGAGAACTGATCACATTGCTGGCAGGGTATTAGGGTGAAAGGTGAGGGCAGAATGCCCAGCAGCCATTGCTCAGTACAATGCGTTGGGGCAGGTTCTGAATGTTTGACCTGTTGACCATTTGACACCAATATCTGAGTACACACTATAAAATCTGCTGTTAAAAAAGTGCTGATTATCAAGATACAGTTAACATTATCTTTTGTCATAACAGATACAGACACACGAGCTGCTTTAGTTTTTTTCTATAAAATGAGGTGTAATTGTTATGACATTCTGCAAACATGCAACTTCCACAGTGCCACAGAGCATCCTGCCATATGGATAAGGATAAACGTACATTTCAGAAAGATTACATAACAACTAAGCCATATTTCCACATTCTGCATTTAAAGAATGTCACATACACTGGACTTTGTGTAGGTGTATGTGTGTGTGTGTTTGCGTGCATGTGCATGCAAGCATGTGTGTGTATGCTCATCAGATGACGTTTGTTTGCAGTCCCCCCCTATATCTTCCTGTCCAGATGTGCGCTCTGAGTTACAGACAACTCGGTTTGAGAGAAGACTGTCACTTCTCGGATCTGTGCATCCAACGCAACAGCAGGTAATCCCTTTTTCTTCCTGCAGCTGCCCTTGCAGCTTCTCTTCTGCAACTACAGAGTAGATTTCACTAAAACAGCTTTTCGTGAAATATTTAGGAAATGCAGTTTTGCTTTAAATGTTAGCAATTTAATCACCTTGTTCATGATCTTAAGTTGATAAAATATGAAAACAATGCAATAAGTTGAAATGTGAATTTCATTTGCTTTTTCTTCTTTTGTCTTTCAGAAATGAATGCAAAATATGTTTTTGCACTGATCTTGGTGCTGCAGGGTAAGGCACCCTGTAAACCTTAAATGTTCTGTAACAGTTAAGTTAAACTGAGTTTGATGTGACTGTTTTTAATGATGTTTGATTGGCCCAGTCTAACATGCTTTTATTGCACTCAGGGATTTAATGAACACTGCGTCATGGATGAATATTGCATGTATTTATATGTAGCTGACATGCAACACAAGTGCTTAATTTTATAATATAGTGAGCTGCTGTAGCAGAAAAATTTCAAATGTAAATACTGACCAAGGAAATCTGATACTGAGAGTGAGGTGCCAAGATATGTGGGACAGTTTTTATTTGGCTTTTAAATAAAAATTTACACACTAACCCCCAAACAGTTTAGTGCAACAATTAATCTTTTTTGTTGTCTCTTTTTAACATGTGTATACACCAGTAATTATTGAATTTACTTGCAACTGTTTTAATAGTACTAGTTCTCATCTCTCTCTCTAAAAATCTCAACTCTGTTGCCTTCCAGTCTCTATGAGCCTGTGTGCACTTCCCGAACCATCGCCAGAAATGGTTGAGTTATATAACACCCACAAAGCCACATTCATGAAGAGACTGATGAATTTTTACAACAAAGTGCACGCTGCTGCCACTCCCGTTGTGGAGGGCTTACGTGACAATGAGCGTTCACAGGATGTCAGGGAATTTGCTGAAAATCTGCAGAGCAAGCCTGAGTACCAAGCCTTTGTGAAAGTTGCCTCGTAAGTTTTCACCTATAACTATCCTAGTAACGCTTAATGTTTCACAGGCGGCTCCAAAAGAAAATAAACCTTTGTAAGCTGCTAATGTCATTACTTGAAACATAATTTGCTATTAGATGCTACTTAATTAACGTTTAGATTTCACAATTTCAGCACAAACACATACAGACAGTTTTTATGGTTTTGTTGATTTATTTGGTAAATTCTTTAATCATGGATACTTTTAAAATCATTCATTTTTCCTCTTTTCATCAGTGCTATCGGTCAGGAAGCAATTCCCTTAGTGGACAGGGCTCGTACAGCAGCACTGGGTGTCTATGAACACTACCTGCGGCCCCACATTGGCATCACCCTGGGCAGGGGCATTGACCACGCTAAATCAGTCCTGGACGAAGTCCTGCCCGCTGAGTAAAGAAGACCAACTGGAGCAAACTGCCTCTCAGCAGCCCTTGTTAGATGATAGGTCATAGTAACTACACCGGAGAAGAAGAATACAAATACTATTCTTTGCCTCTTTTAAATCAAAATACTTGTCCAATCATGCAGAGTTAAAACCATGAAAAACATGTCAACACCACATATGCAAATTGTGCATGTACAGTATTTTATGTTTGAAACACTAACCAGAGTTTGTGTGTGACTGTGTATGTAATGTGGGCGTGTTCAATAAAATGAAGTGAAAACTCTGTGAAATATGTTTCTTCATATACACTCAGATCCTCTCCTGTTATGATACGAGGAAAAAGTTCTAGGCTTTGATAATTCTGTTATTTCCTAATCTTCTAATGTATCTTTTAAAGTATGTATAGAGTTTTTTCATACATTTCATACTTTTAATTATGAAGAAAACACATTATTTATTACAACATAAATTTAAAAAGAAAACTCAATTAAACACCATGGGTTTATTTTTTACTCACTGTGGTTTTGCAGTGAGCTGTCCCCTTGATAAAACTGGAAATATAATGAAAAGCTGGTGCTTTAAACACAAGCTAATAATATCATTAATACCCTGAAATAAGTCAAACTCTGTCCCCTGAATAGTGAATTTGTATAATCCCATATGAAAACTTTTTTTAGTGCCAGAAATACTGAAAACACATTATTAATGTGTCTTTTGTATCTTTACATAAATTGATTGTTAACCTAAAATTACTACAGAGGACTGTACAATAATCTCAGACGTTTTTATTTGAATTAACTTTCCATAATTTGAATATTGATACTGTTGAATAGCACTTTGCAAGAACATGTGGAATATCTGCCTTATTCTACTCATATGAGCAGCAAACAAATACTCTTCCTGCGTTCACGGCATGATAGCAGAAATCACTGATTGAATTTATAATGCAATGATACACCAACGTTATTTTCAGCTACAGCAATAACCATGCCGAGATGAGCGTTTATTCAGTTGGATTGAATCAAAAGTGCAAATTCTCAAACAGTTTGAACCCCACTGCTGCCCACAGCTGCACTCAACTGACCTGAGTTCTTGGGGTCGCACACAACATGACATGTGAGACTGGAACACATGATTGGATTGAATGTTTACTTAGGCCTCCATCAACATGTAGACATCGCAGGAGAAAGCTCTTAACTCCAACAAATAAAAGAGATAAAACAGTTTTTTTTGTCACATTAACAATTATTCCCAGCACAAACTGAAATGTTTTTAAACCTGTCCCCTCGTGAATTCTGGCAAATTCTGTCTTCTCCAAAAAGAGATCTAAACATCTCACAAATATTTCCGTAGGTCAGAATTTTATTTGAAATTGTTTCCTCATAAAATTGTTTTTGCTCTGGCTAAAAAACAAACAAAAAAAAGCATGTGACTGATATTGACAAAGCTGTCTGGACTCTGAATTCTGTTCACCAAATGTTCACCGATGGCAAGCAAGAAACTGTCACTTATTACCCAGAGCCACAATATTTACTTTAATATATAACCACAGCCTCAAGGCTAAAAAGACAGATTTTGTCTCAAGAATGAATATTATTATTATGTTATAATTATTAGGGAAAATAGGAAATAAAGAGCACATGAGGACAAAACAACATAACATGAACAGCCGGCTTTAGACTTGTATTTTCATTTCAAATTGAGAAGAATCAAGATGGGGATTCAATGTTTTCCGCATGTAACTGTGACCAAACTTCTCCTTTCCTGAAGGATTTTGAAGAGACGAGTGGAAAGAGATTGTTTTTTGTTCTAAAAAAAGCCCCCAAAATAAATAAATAAATAAATTCTTAAGAGTTTTCAATGCAACACCATATATTCATTAATGCGGCCTAACTGTTTCATAACCAGAATCAGTGTGGGTGACGTGTTCAGCACACTTTAGACTTTGGACCATTTTAAAAGGACTTGGGACTGTTGCAGTGTGTCATGAATGACTGAGTCTTGTTATACAAATCTAAAGTGCCTCCTTATGTAGACTGTGAACAGCGCAAGGAGTAACAGTCTGCTGATACTGACCTTATCAATGGAAAAGAATTGACTGGGCCACATTTATTTGTCAGTATTCTTCTACAATGCTGTTTTCAGTCTATACTATAAAAGTCACTCCTGACCACAGCTGTGCTACCACTGTTATAAGTACCTTGTCACGCTTTATTCACTATCCTTGTATTTGCATTATCCCAATATCTGCTTTATCAAGACACAATGATGAACCACTCCAAAAAAACGCACAGCTGACAGCAGTCCAGGTTTATCTCCCACAGAGTGCACTTTGGCTCTGAGAGCAACAAGTCACCACTTTTACACTCCTATATAAACAGGCTGGGCCGGCACTACCTCTTACTTTTTTTCTTTTCACAGTCACTTCTGCAGAGGAATAGAGTGAGTACCAACACTTTTAATTCATTTACTGAGCAGTTTTAAAATAGACGCATGCTGTTTCACTGTATATGAGAAAAAGCCGAAAGATGACCTAACCGTTTGGGAGATTTGGGGAGATCTTCTGTGTTTTAATGTTAGAAGTGGACTAAAACAACATATATGCACAGTTAATATAACAAACACATCGGCTGGATGAGTGGGTAAATCTTGGACAATGTCTCACCCTAGTGGATGGAAAGAAGGAAGCTTCAAATGTTTTTTTTCCTCTACATTCACAGATCCAAGGACCATGAATAAGCTGCTGGTCATCACTGTGCTTGTTGCACTTTTTGCACTCAGTAAGTTTGTCCTCAGAGAGTAAAACCAACAACACAAATATATAATATACCAGGAGGTTTTTATGAATCAGTGATAATAAAACTTTAAGCTTTTCAATCCTAACCTGTTTGTAACATAAGCGAGATCTCTACAGAGTAATAATGAGCACATTCAGTTCAAGAAAATGGATACAAACCAGATGACTAAATGATATGTTTTTGTTTTTCATTTTGGTTAAAACTGAAATTCACATCCCATATTCTGATATAGAAAAGCTATTGAATGCATTGACACACGATCTTTAGCAGGAAATGAAGTTTTGTTTTAAGTGAAGACATTAGGGTGAAAGACTTTTCTTCTTCTCTGTCTTTTTTGCCTCTCGTGTCTTTAACCCTCTAACTAATGTGGCCTGTTTTTGCATAGGTGCTGAAAGCTTCCGTGTGCCGAGGCAGGTTGATGAGGAAGAGCAAGGGACCATCACAAAAATAACAGATACTGTCAAGTCCTATTATGCAGGTGCGGTCAACACTGCCAGTGATTACCTGGAACAGATCAAAGGCCTGAAGCTGGAGGAGAAGGCAAAGTAAGACATTTTGATATTAAGATGAATTCAAAAAAACTTTCATTTTAATCTATAACTGCTCTCATTCTGTGTTTTTACCACAGGAATCTTTACACTGAAACTTCCAACATTATGAGCACCTATCTTGGCATTGCACAGGACCAGCTTTACCATATTTTTCACCATTAATAGTGAAAAAAAAAGTTATCCAATGACCTCCACAACGTTACATGGTTGTGTAAGGACTTTCAACCTACACAAGAAAGGTTCAGAATTCATTTTACATTCTGTCCTTGGCCATACTCTCCCCACACGCAAGTGTCAAACTCTCTAACACAATGGACGAGGTGCATTTTGTAGCACTTTCTCAATCCACTGCATTGGAGGTAAATAATGATAACCACCCAATGGGGACTATAGCCCTTTGAAAAACAACTAAGAGCTTGGAATGAGAAAATGGACATGAGAATTTGGCAAGCACAAGAAAGGGAGCATTTTAAGATCTGCTACCACCTGCTGATATGCTTGTTTCCTCACAGTACCATGGCATCTCTGAATAAATTTCAGTTTGTTATATCTTGAAATAAAATATTTATACTGAAAAAAACATAAACAGGTGTCTGTGGTTGGTACATGGTATTTTTGTGAAGTGTTTGATGTAGTAAATTCAGCCCATTTTGTCCCCGTCTGTTTGTGTAAGATCGGTGTCATCTTTCAACTCAGTGATGCAAAAGGTCGTGATTTTGTCTGAACGAATCTGCAGTGAGACACGAGACTTTTATCGGCTCAGGCAGCACAAGAACAGAGGCTTCTGTTGTAATTAATAATGGATGAAAAGAAACAACATGCAAAATGTGAGCGGCGGGAAATTGACAGAGATGAATAAACAACAAAGACTCTGAAGTTTGTTTTATGGATACTGACAATCAGTGATGCAAGAGCAAGTGATTTTTAATTAATGCACAAATCTACAACATGCGGCTTCTTCTGAAGCTATTACCAACAGAAACAAACCAAGCAAAAAAAAAATCTGCTTTAAAGAATCTTGTCTTGTGTAGTTGTTGCAAAGGATCTAAACTGCATCAGAGAAGCACAGAACAAATTACACATTTGTGTGGGTTTTAAGGACTACAGTGATCCAACACTACCACTCCTGGTTCATCTACAATGACTATAATCACTGGAACAAAAAGAATAGACAAATATTAATATTAAAATAATGGTTTCAGATCCTTGAGTTGCAACTGAACATGCATACAGATCTGTCCAGAGTGGATGAGCCTGAAAGGAGCTGCATTCTGCAGTGTTTTCTCCTCTATCCATTAGTTTTCTTAACCTTCTTGTCCAATTGAGGCTCACATAATGGGAGCAGCCTATCATAGGTGACATAAGGTGAAGGCAGGTGACAGTCTGGACAGGTTGCCAGTCAATTGCAGGGTTATTAACACATAGAGACGAGCAGTGATTCCCAGCAGAATTTACAATCTCCAATTAGCCTAACACACATGTCGCTGGACTGTGCAAGGAAGCTGAAGTACTCAATGAGAATTCATGCAGGCACAGGCAGAACATGCAAACTCCTCACAGAAAGGCCCCGGCTGGCTGGTGGCTTCAAATGCAGGAACTTCAATTCCAGCTTTTATTTGGAAAAAATCTGTTTCCACTTGCTTTAAACATGTATTGATAATTAAAATGCATATCAAATGTTTGTATGTCAAACAGTCAGTGATTTGCTTGCCTGGAATGTTGATTTTTTTCCACAAAACAAAGTTCATGAAACATTAACAAGCTGTGTGAGATCTCCATCTTTTAGATTTTTATAAATATCTACAAATGATCATGTAATTAACTGATAAAACAAATCTGATATCTTTTTTATAGACTTAAAGGACAAAATAAAATTATAAACACACTTTGTTTTCCCAAGAGGCCATGCAGTATTTTAAGGGTTTTGAAATGATATGATAAATATTCCATTTATAAACAGAAGCGGGAATCCAGTCGTATTGTCTTTTTTTAAAAAAAACGTTTTCTTTTTTTTATTACTTCTTGTACTATTGCAAAAGCTTTTCCCATTTATCTATGACACCACTGACCGCTATAGAGTCCACTTAGCATGGCCTAACCTTAAAAAATGGCTTTAATATTGCCCACTGAGCCAAAAGAGCCTGTCCTGCAGGTCTTGTATGTTATAAAAGATATTAACTTGACCAAAGAACACAAAAGCTGTAACTAGAATCTGTTACATCTGAATAAAAAATGTGATAAACCACAGGCAAGAGTCTTTTTATGGTTTTCAGGAAAGCAACAAATTGGCACAGGAAGGAAAGTATATCACCCTAAATGAACTGATAACATTGTTACAAAGGTTACAGCTGAGCAGGAAGTGGTGCTGGAAAGTGATAAAGCAGTCTGTTCCTCCAACTGAACCCTAAAAAGCTTGCAGATATATAAAAAAATAAAATAAGGACTGATCAAAGTGCCTCTACAGACTATACAGAAGAAAACTGCAAAAAATATGTACAGCATGAATCTCCCCTTGTGGTCATTATATCCATATATTTAGGCTCACAGGTAGATATTTCCAATTTTGTGTCTATAATAAAGGGAATAAATATTATAAAGGACATTTCTATTTTCTCTTTGATCTTTTTGACGGGTTACAGAAGCTCCCCTGAGGGACAGCAAGATGTCCCAGCCTCTGTCTAGACCCTGCCATGTCTATTGATCTGACAAATATCCTGCATAGTAACCTTGGGTGATTGTGAAGCCACATATTTATTAGTGAATGATTTTGCCAAATAAAACCTTAAAATTAAAAAGATAATTTTTGGTTTATTGGTCGGATTTGTTAAGAAATTATCGTCACTAATCGAAGTCATTCAAAACCAAATTGGAAATGGCAGAGAATGAATTCAGCGGCATTTCACCAAACAATCATATTTGATGAAATGGGAAAGTAATTTTAAGAGGACGTGTAATCTGTCTGTGTCAGATGAGTCAATCAGTCATTGTATTCAGCTTTGTCATTTTGGTTTTACGTAGTCAGTGTTAGAAAGCCTCAATAATGCTGACAGAACTGCTGCAAATCCCAATTGGGATTTTGCTTAATTAAATCACATTCATCAGCCTGCTGTTCATGTCTGATTAAAGCTCACTGTTCTTCAGTCACAGGCCTATTCCTCCCAGTGGCCTAAGAAGTCTGCCTGAGCATAATAAATTGGATTTTCTCTTCTGTCCTTTGCACATCCTACCAAACCGCTGCATGTCTTGGGGAACATGACAAAGGCACAGAGCAGAACATTTATGTTACTTTGGGATCATTCACAGTCCCTACCATTCAACTCTCCAGAGTCTAAGTTGTTGTACATCTGGCTGAACCTGCCTATTTGCAGCCTATTTCTCTGACCTGTTGCTTGCCTGGGGAGACTTGCCATGGCAGTGGTTAGGGCTCCACTATCGCAAATCAGCGTAAGTGGATTTAAAAGTGATACTGTTGCTTTTATCCCTCATTAAGAATTTAGCATAGCTGCAGATAAGCTGTTTTTTCCCCTTTTAATCTGGTCCTCAAATATGCTTTTTAGCTAAATGTCCCAGGAGTTTCCTTTTTTTAAACAATTTGGGAAATGAGCTTCTATATACTTTTTTACTGAGAGTGAGATAAGAACTCTTGATTAGGTAAACAAGACATATTAACTAATTGGTGTTTCTTTCTGTAATCAGACTATGAAGGGAAGCCAGCTGCTAGACCCCACTGGTCTATTCAGTGTCCAAATCTGACTCATATATATGGAACATGATCCTGATCTGTGAATGAATTAACAGTGTCAGTACTTTGTTTCAATCCAGCCTCCTCATACAATCGATGTGCAACAGTTTAATCCTCTCTGTAGCTGTATATTATGTTACATAGGGTTTCAGTTGGTTCAAAAGTAAACAGTACTCATTTTAGGCCCATGGCTTGTTACCATAAACTGTAGTGAAGAAAAACTGCCATAAACAGACACAGCAAGATATGAGACTGAGGAGCTCTCAGCCGCTGTTGTCTTTGATTTCAGACAAACAGGAAAATATTTGGGGAAATGTATTTTTTACCTTCTTGACAAGATATACAGTAAAAGACTCTTAAGCTCCTAAGCGTGTCCACTTAGTATAAAGCAACAGCCAGCTTACATCAGCTTAGCATCAAATAAAGAAATAGCTTCTGTCTGAAGGTCACAAAAACCACCTACTGACACACTTAAAGCTTCCTAATCATCATGTGATTTCTTATCTGTCTATTTCATGCAAAAAGCTGAATTTTTAAAAAATGACGTATGGTTTTACAAGTGTAGAGCAAGTGATGTCCCTGTAACTTGTAACTCAGTGATTCTCTGAACTCTTTACTTTCTAAACCTTGAGCTTTGTAAACCTGTCTTCAAAATAAGTACACCAGAGAACAAGCAGTACCTTCAGAGCAGAAAGCACAAAATTTGGGCTTAATCTGGGGAGATACACAATTCAGTGGGTATATTTTGGGGGAATGTTGGGTTCATCAGCAGGTGGGAATGTATGTGTTATGAAGCTCATTATTATTCTGGTCATCGCTGCTTTAACAAGGCATGAACATTCTATTTTAATCATGGCTTTCTTTAATCAGGGGAGTTTATAATTGCCTGCCAAAATGCCCAGTCAGTGATCAGGACTAATTAAAAGAGGTAGACCTTGAAAATAGTATTTACTCAAGGTTTAGACCTCATGCTCTTGTGAGAGAAGTGGCAATGCATAAAAATAGGAAGCAATCCGTAGACGTTCTGAATAAAATGAAGGAAGTTTTTGTCAAAAAATAGGTCGTTTGATAAGAGATGGCATAGATTATACCACAAATACTGCATTGTTATTGTTCACCCTGGTAGAAATCCAGGGTGTCCCTCTGAAACAGATGAGCCCACTCACCACATGAGGAGCATAACTGTACCTGTTGTGGATGATCAAACTTGCATGGACACTTTGCCTGAGTTTGTATACTGGGGCCCATTCATGGTCACAGATAACTGCTGGGTGAGCATGGCCAGAACCTCAGAAAGCTGCCATTCACACAGCTATGTTCATTCCCTTGACTTCTGTTGCACCACTTACTCTAATTTGTCATTTGTCTCTTGCAGTATCAGATAATTTGGATTTCATTTTAATTAAATTATTTGCATCTGTTTCCTGTAAAAAGCCCCAATAGAGAGTTGTGTTCTCTCCCCAGAAGAAAATGGGCAGTGTGATGGTGTGTGACCACCAGCTGCAGAGTGTGCAATGGTACAACCAAAGCTGCAGCAACCCGGTTGACCCCACTGTCAACTGGGTTGACACCAAGCTGTGCATGTACACTGTTTGGAACAAGCGTGTGATGGATGGCTACACATCACCTCTGCCAACTGAAACCACTCCAGGGATGATGGCATGAATGGGGAAGCAGAGCGACACATTTATCTGCAGATAAAAGCACTATTATAAATACAACTCCTGCTCTTAGGGATTGGATCAGTGACTGATCCAGTCCAGAAGCTCCCATTCCAGTCATTTCATATATATGTATTTGGTACAAATGATCACATATATTTCCTCAGCAACTTTTCCACAGCTAAGTGTTGTTCACCAGCATAAATCCACCTCTGTTGTTATGTAATAGCAGCAGTAAACTGGACCTGTGATTTATACAAATGACAGTGCGAGTTTGTTTTGGTCCATGAGGAGAACATTACCCTAAAATGAAAGTTATGTTGATGCTGTGAAAAACAAAAAACAGATTCAATATCATAAACTTAAAGCTGTGCTCGTCAATACTTATATCAATAATAGATCAAAGTAAATGACAGTTCTAATTCTGTAATGTGTAATATGAAAGATGGTGCCCATAGTGAAGCATCCAAAGAGAATTATAACCCAGTTCCGCTCCCTCGGATCAACATTTTTTTTTTATTTATGTTTTTTACAGTCCATAGCATTTGATTCACTTTCCCATTGCTGTAGTTTTAAACTGAAGCACACAGCTTTTTTGATCTGATAAATTCACACTGCACTACCTTTCTTGTGCTAAACTGCAGGCAGACAAACCGACTGGTGATTATAGTGGAACATTTAGCAGCTAAAGAGCCATATATTTTTCTTACGGAGTTAAAAAAGGAGCAAATGTTAAAATTACATTTGTCAGGTGGTTGGGGACATGATTATACATGCATTATAATGTTCTTCCATTTGCTGGCTCTGTAACTGTACATATTGCACTGTTAGTCATAATAACGATACTCCATCCCACTGTTATATCTCACTGCTGGAGCTGTGGTGCCACAACTGACCAACAAACGTAATTTCATGCAATTGTACCAATTTAACACTTAATAATTTCCAACTATTAAGTAAACATAATGTCATTAAGAGCAAGCAGACATTTATGTTTTTGACTGAAATGTACTTTGTACTTTGAAAACAAACTGTACAGTTACATGTTAAAAACTCTGCAATTATATTTATGACACTAAAATCCAATTAAGTGAACCTTACTTTGCCTGATAATGAGGTGTGCAGCACATTATGCAACTGATCCAAAGGCAGTAACATGAAGCACCACTAGATGGGGGTAAAGCCCAGTAATAAAGAAGCACACACAGCAAGAGAGAGAGAGAGAGAGAGAGAGAGAGAGGGAGAGAGAGCTTGTCAAAGTGTGGACAGGTGACCTGAATCTTACATTCCTTGCAATGTTTTGCCTGAACTCTGATCTGGCATTTGAGCTCTGTCAAGACACCAATATCTCAGAAATATGTACAGCCATAAACACGCAGCTGCAATGCAACATTACCAAGACACACTGAGAACAAAGAAACTGGAGAACACATGGGGGAGTTACAGGCACACACACATACACACAAAATACACTCACAAAGACACAAGTACTGACACAAAATCAAACCCACACACGCACGCACACTTACATGTGAAGTGACTGACAGCTGTGTCCATAATCACCCAGGCAGTTGAACATAGGGGCCACTCTGCCATCTGTTCTTAAAATTTCCCTCCCGTTGCTCATCCCCCCCTTCCTTCTCTTTTCCCACCTCAGTGGGACACAGAAAGCAAACTGGGGGGCTGACTTTGGTAGCTGAGATGTCACTTTAGAAAGCAGTGTGATATTAATTGCATGGGGATTTGAAGCCGCTGTTTGTGTTTGCTTCTTTCTTTCAATTTGGATAGCCATTGTTCGTAATGTTGGGGGATTTGACTGAAACCAAATTGATGTAATAGCTGCTATGTCACTAATTGCCTTTGTAATTGATACAATAGAAACTTCACTTATTCCCTCAGGCTGGATACTCAATATAGCAAACCTCAAGCCCCATGGGATTTCACACCAAATATATTTTAGGTGGCTTTCTACGCAGAATGCTAAATAACATGCAGTCTGGAGGCTTGGAGTCTACCTACCCCCAAACAAGGCGTGGTTTCTGGTGTGTTTTGAAGATCTGAAGCACCAAGCATCAATAATGATGCTACCTGAACTCTCTGTCAACTGAAACAGATTATCATATGTGCTTTTGCAAACACCCCGCGCCTTCTTTGTAAACTCCAGTTTCAACCTTCAATTTTCTCTTCAAATAAAGAGAATCAAGGTCTTTCAGTAAGATTTAACGGGCATATATACAGAGGGTTTACGTCATTAACAGCAAACATTAGGCTTGGCTCGGTAAACTCATGCAACAGAAAAGATAATACAACATTTTTCATGAGCGTCTACTAACAAAACCTTTTGCATTAGAATATTTTCAGCTAATGACTACTTCACTGCACCCTAAATGTGGCAGGTCAAAAGTTAAAAAGTTAAAAGTGGTTTTTGTTTTAAAAAAACATGTTGAGATATTACAAGGTCAACCAGCTAAAAACAACATCAACCTTAACGTGACACAGATTTACTGTTAATGGGTCAAATAGCCTCAGGAAATGTACTTCCTTTAAACCACTTGCATATAAATCTCTAGTAGAGCAGGAATGCCTGAAATATTATGCTGGATAAGAGCCAAATGCATCTTTTAAGGTACAAATATCCATATTCTATCCAGAATTTAACAGTGCAGAGAATCCACAGCAATGCTAGCGACTATGGTAAGGGACAGGGACTATGGTAATTTATGCTAACTGCTAATGTAATTATGCTAACATCTTCACAGTCACAAAGCTAATGTTGTGATGTTTAGCATCCATCTATTCATTTTCTTCCGCTTATCCAGTTCAAGGACCATATTTACCATTTATGTTTAGGTTTAGCATTATTTTCATTAGTGAGTCGATGTGAATGCAGGTACCTGGTCAGAAACTAAAGGAAAAATTCAAATTTGGATCCAGCGAGGCAAAATAAAAAGTTGATGAATATCTGTAATTATGACATCGTTTCATTCCAGAGCGAATGCCTGTAAACTAAGCAGCCACTTGTCATCTATGTAGCTCTCAGTTTTGTTTGTATCACAATCACTGGGATTTGCAAAATCACACAAACAAACACACATACATAAATAAAACTGCATAACCAATTCCTACCATGGCATAATGCAACTAACTTTAAAAGTAGCAAAGTTGTTTGCTGTACAGAAACATACTTGAGATCTTGGAGTTTCCTGGCCTGAAGAGGTCAAATGCACCTTCCTGTTCTCCCACTTAGAATTTAATAGGCCAACACAATCAGTAGTTGTGCAGGTAACATAAATATCACTGACTGATTAACAGACTGTGGAATTGTTTCTCTAAGCCCAGTTAGCTCTAATATGCATACCTTTATTAATAGTTAACCATTACACTTGTCTTTCCTGCTATACTCCCTGCTACATTCTATAAATTATTTCCCAATTTCAAAAGGTCCTCCTTACCTCCTACTCTCTCTTGGGGCTTTCATAACTCATGCATGCAAGGCTGGCCCACATTGAAAACAAATATCATCTTCAACTGCCCAAACACTGTGGTATAAACTGATTAATGAGGGAATTAAAATGAACAATGATTCATATGGGGGAATCTTTTTCCTGGGGTGTGACAGAGTTTATCAGTGGTGGGTACAATATCTGTAGAGTAAAGGAAGACTTCTCTCTCCCTTGCACTGTTTCTCTGGCAAACTGTCACCATCACTCATCGCCAGCTTACATTCTCTGCATTCCCCTGTGGCACCTGGCTCCTGAGAAGCAAAAAGTGGCAAACATGCACTGAACTGCACATTCACAAACTGAGAGAAAGTGCACACTGCACACACACCTTCACACTCACATCCCTCCATCATGTAATTACGCTTCCTTACAACTGACAGGTCTTTTTCCCAGAGATGTAAATGAATATGGTAAGCTGACATGGAGTGCATTAGCTCAAGCCTGTGTGTGTACATGTGTGTGTGTGTGTGTGTGTGTGTTTGTTTCCTTGCACTAGACTAATGGCTCATTGAGAAAAGCATAGGCCAAGTCAATCATGCTGGATCTCTCCCTGTCGCCCCATTGAGACCTTCGGCTCATCGGGGGAGATAATTAGTCTGAAGAGCTTTAATGATGCAGGCCTAATAGCTACAACGGCACACTAAGCGGCAGCAGTGTGTCTGTGTGTTCACATCCATGTGTGGGCTGTGGTGTGGGCAAAGGTGTGGGACGTGTCTCCAAGAGTGGATGAGTAAGCGAATAAGTGATTAAAATCATGTTTTGTTAATGCATATGTTTGTGTGTGTGTGAATGGTGCTACTAAGGGAGCTGATGGGATAATGAATGTTGTGGCTATCAGTCTCAAACCTGCTACCTTGCCTCATAACTTTTGCACTGTCCACTTCCTGCTGTGACAAAACAAATTTCCCACGTGTGGGACTAATAAAGGTTATCTTATCTTATCTTATCTTATCTTACACACACGCATACACAACATCCCTCACTCAGCTTTTCTCCCACTCCCTGCATCATTGTTAGCATGACAGTGAAGCAGGGAGTTCGCTTATAGCCTCACACACACACCCTGGTGTGTGTGTGTGTGTGTGTGTGTGTGTGTGTGTGTGTGTGTGTGTGTGTGTGTGTGTGTGTGTGTGTGTGTGTGTGGGTGTCCATGTGAGAGAGGCAGACAGACAGAAAGATACATAAACATTTATACTGGAATTTATTGTGAATTTAAATGAGCATGTGCACATGAGCAGTTTAGTAAATGCTGCTGCAAAGTGCTCTGCAAATAAATGAATGAATACATAAAAGCAGAGACTCAATATTCAGCCTAGAGTGCTAAAAGAATACTACTAAACACAAGACCTGACAATCTGAGTGTTCCTAATAATCATTTTTTAAATCTGTGTGCACCCTAATAACTTTAATCATTGTTTTTAAACTGTTTTATAGAAGGTAAAACCAATGCAGTAGGACCCAAAAACAGCAAATACACAACTCCTGACTAAACCCAGTTTAATGCTAAGTTTTAAGAATTCAGTAAAAGCTACAACATAGGCAAACAAAAACAGTAAAATATACTTCCATCTCAAAGCCACTGTTTCTCTAAAATGATAGACAATGATATTTATTATTCACACTGTTATCGATTTGTTTTCCCCTAGAAAAGCAATAAAGTGCGACCAAATCTTGCCTCAAATAATCCAATTTAAGCTGCAGGGAAAACCTATTTAAAATTCTAAGATGGAGGGTATGACAAATCATTTAGCCAATGCTCCAGTGAAGAGGTTTCAGATGTATTCAAATAATAAAGTTTCTTTGCAAGCCGATATAAAACAGTTTCTAAGGAAAAACAATATCTCCATGTGTTGGATATGCTCAGCATGGGTTCAAGTTGCAATATTACATCACTGCTTTGGCAAAAAATTCAAAAACAATTCCTGCACTAAAAATTTACTTATTATTTTCACATTTGTTTATCAGAGCACAAGAGCACAAACAAAAGCCTCAATGTGGTTTTGTGTTATAAAAACCAACTTTTCTTCAGATGAAAAGAATAAAGCGAGCAATAACTGATCGTATTTGTTTTTGTGCATGAGGCTGCAACTGCACATATGAAGTAATGGAAGTGCATCTAGTGATCATGTATTGCCTTAAACTGGGATGTGGAAGAAAGAGATCAAACAGTGATCACTCTTCTAATGCATTAGTACACCTATATAGGCCCACACATTCAGTGATATGACAGACATGGATTTCAGTAATTGCTTTTCTCAAAAAAGGAAGCACTGCATACAAAAAGGCAAACCCCGCAGGGACTGCATTTGAGTTCACTTGTAATCATCACACACTTCTGTAAAAAAAAAACACAAAAAAACACATTGCACTAGACTGGTGCCGTTGCCATGGATACACAGCAATGCATTCAGCCTTTTTACGATCTTATATTTCTAATGCAACATTCTTTCTCTGGTAGGTTTGTTAACACTTCTGTAGAAAACCAGAACGTGTTGTTTCATGTTTGTAAGTGTGTCCCGAAGGGAAGAAAATGTACATGTGCCTTTGAAATACAGGGAAAAAAGCTTTACCTGAAGGCACGCTTTACATCAACAAGGCAGAAAATACATCCATCAACAAATATGCAACATGTTATTGTATGAGCTGCTGAATACCACAGCAATTGGGTAATTTCATACCTTCCACATACACAGACACACAAACTGTGTCACACGCACAGCACCACATACATAATGGTCCGATGGTTAACACCAGGTAAGCCCGACAAACTCCCCTGAGCTATGCTGCGGCTCTCTGAAAGGTTTGTCACAAAGAAGTCGACTCATATATCACCGCAAATCTGGAAAGTCCCGACCTGCAGAAAAAAAGACATCCACGGAGGACTGGAACTGCCACAAATTGTGTTCATTTTTGAAAGTTAACAAAAGACATGTTCGACAAATGATTGTTACTCGTGATTTCAGGAGTTTTTGAGGGGGGTTAATATCAGTGGTCCTGCTGTAAACAACATTAAGTTGACAGTTTGTTGGAGAAAGACACAGTTTCTGTAGTAAAATCCACAATGGGTTTTAAATCAAACACTCAATATGTAATTGAACACTTTGAGTTTTTATCCAATGGGTTTTTACAAAAAACCTCTAACTACTTAGGAATTATAACCACTGTTCAAAATAGTCTGCCATTGTCAGAGACTCATAAAAATGGATCTATTAACTGACAAGTTCCATGGCTTGGTGAGGCCTTTTCCCCAGCTATATGTGCTATATATTACTATTCATTCAGATGTCTTAATGTGCCATAATCCAGTCTGTAGCAGTTGATTTAAACAAATAACCAATAGGTGTAGACTATAAAAAGAATAAGAAAAGATGTCAATGTAAGAATGAATATAGTAAATCCTTTCCCAAATTATACAAGTTTACCAACTGCAAAACATCTCTCACAAAATGTAAAACAGCACGTTCCACAACATTTAAAATGAATTATCTGAGTGTGCATTCGGATTACATTTTTGCTGTTTTGATTTCTGATTAAAAAAAACAACAACAACAACAACAAAACAGGCATCTTGTGACAGCCAGATAAAAGATGAACATGCTGAATGAGATATTGTTGATTTGGGTTCTTTTTGCTGATAGGAAAAGATATAAATTTACTCAGTTGGGCTGTTATTGTAGGCCAGTTCAAGCAAATTTCCTGTCACAGAATAACAATCACATCAGCATTATTTGTGTTTCACATCTATAATGCAGCATATTTGCAGCAGACTGCGTTTTCCTGTGATTTTATTGTACAACTGTGCCGCCATGTTATCACCGATAACAGCCGACTTCTATTTATTTTATATAAACTGCTACTGCTGTTGCCACAAGGGTAAATTGCACCCTTTCCTGTGCAACAATAGCTTTCCATTTGGAAAAGTCTGTTCCCCTGGGGGCTAAAACAGCAAATATAAAATCTTTCATGAGCTGGGCATAGATTGAATCAATAATGTGCCACATCTTTTGCCAGCAGAGCAAATGTTGCAAAGAATATACAGATTTATAGACACAGTGCCACATTCATGATGGGACAAACATCCAGGGATATGACCCTGACCTTTTTCATTACCGCAGCCAAAGGTCGGATGCTTTGTTGGCAATTTTATAAATTATTTTGCACAATGAAGCATAAAGAAAAAACACGCATGCACACTCTGAGAGGAGGGTGGGGTGTTGGGCAAACACAATTAGCAAGGAATGTTAGACCCCACCCGGCAAGTGGTTAGAAAAATAGCTGACACTTATACAGTTTACAAAATTTAAGAAGAGACAGCCTGACAGAGCACAAAGGCTGTGACTAATATGAGTAGGAAGAAATATATACAGTGCATTTATATTCTGTGGCATGAGAAATGAGACCGCAAAGCAGTGCAAGGAGCAGGTAGGAGAAACTGTGGAATGCAAAGTTAAATAAATGACTCTAACTCACGCTTCTTATAATATTTGAGAATCTGCAAAATATCTCCCAAATCAAAGAAGAAGAAAAAACCCTCAGTCTTGCATTTATATACATTGCCCTTTTCCCCCCTCTATATGTGAGCTTATGCAGAGCTGTGCCCTGTGATCCAGCATCAAATAAAGTAGAACGGTCTAGTAAGCTGATAAGGATGTAGCTGGGAGAAATACCAGTGACCTCACAGTGCACTTACATACAAACTGGAGATGGCGAGAAAAGAAACCTTAACAGTGGTAACACACTGACACAGGAGCTGCAAGTGATAAACACTCCTGTCTTTTCCATTGCTGGCAGAGACCCTCTGGCTCTGTAATAATAAGGGCTCTCTCTTCACTAGGAAGTGAGTATTTTTTTTTCTTTTCCATTGAGGTAAAGGTAGTGGGAAGGGTCACAGCTGTGAAAGAACATAAAACAGGCTGAGACTGAAAATGGAAAATAGGGTATAAATAATCCTATCCTCGTCTCGCTCAACACCGTTGCCCTTGCTTAAAAAAAAGTGACACACACACTAAATCCTTTTTTTGAATATGGTAGCAAGATACACAAGACAGAATACACGAGTGTAAGAAAAGGAGAACATGCTTGGATACGATTGCAAAGCTTCATCGGTAAGTCAGCAGAGCATATAGTAATTATAAGGTGTAAGTTACTCTGATTGTCACTGCTATTATTGTTTTACACACAAGAGCAGCAAGCAGTTTTCAGTGTGAGTGTGTGCATGTACATGTGTAATGGAAATGGAAAGAGGAGATATAGGAGAGTGATGGAGTGATATAAGCTGGCATTCTGCTGCTGGGTGATGCAAAAGCAATCACTTTTACTGCGTGTTTGGCCTCAGGAAAGTGTGTGTTTGTGTGTGTTCTATATGTATCTGCAGTGAGTGTTGAGCAACAAGGTCAAATGGGAGTCTTTCATTATGCTATACAGGTCCACCTCCCTCCAGGTGTGTAAGCCATATCAGAAGCTCTGGTTTAGCACACACAAGTACAGTTTCTGTGTGCACTGATGTGTTTTTAAGTGCAGACGATCACTGAAAACACAAGTGTGCAAGCGCGCGCGCGTGTGTGTGCGTTACTCTCCAGACAGCTGCCGTGCTGTAATGTTAGCCGATGGGAGGAGCCTGTAGAATGTAAAGAAGTTCTCAGAGGAGAAACTCTCAACAGCTGCTCTTCAGTTCCTTCGGGCTGTTCTCCCTCTTTTGAACAGCAACTTTCTTCTCTGATCCTCTCTCTCGCTTTCTTTCTCTCACTCCCTCCTACTTTCTCTTGACTCTTTCCCAGGGGATTTTTTTTTTTGCTCTCAGCAGTTCTTTAACCCCAGCAAGTATGTGTAAGAATATACTAACAGAGCTGCCTTGGAAGTATTTTAAAACATTACTCAGTATTTCAGTGTGTTGGAAAACTAGTCTTAGTGCAGTTTATTATGAGTTTTTACTCTAAAGATAATCTGTTTTATAGGTTTTAAAATGGACGCTAACTGTGGGTTATTGGTGCGATAATAAAGATGTAATTATTAGGTCAACGAATATATACATATGCCAAAAAGATTAACCAGGTACTAGCCTTGTTTTAACAAAAAGTAAGTCTGGATAATTCATTCATGTTCTGCTTATCCAAATCCAAGTCAGGACATGGTGGTAGGTGGGTAAGCAGGGTACTCCTGACATCTCTCTCCCCAGGTACATGTTTGCAGTTCATTCTGATGCATCCCAGGGTGCTTGCAAGCCAAGTGAAATATATCACCTCTCCATTGACTTGTAGGCCTAGCCTCAGATCTCCTTCCAGTTGGATGTGCCCAGAGATCTTCTGAAGCAGAGCTATCAAACAGAAGGCTCCCGGGCCAGAAACAGCCCAGCAAAGACTCCAATCTGGTCTATTGGATGGAAAATGTGAATGAAGGCATACATTATGGACTTTTAACTTTATTTTTATACATTTAACAACTTTTCCTGCTGATAAAGGCCTCCTCCTTGTGCATTTTGACAAGCTTTTGCTTCTTTGTTTGTTAATCAATCAGCTACAACTTTTATTTCTTACAATTTAAGCCCAAAGAGTCATGCTAACAGATTTTTCGTTTATTACAGCAGCATTTTTAATCATGGAGGAAAAACTGAGACACAAAGTTGAAATTGTACTTTTTCTTATATTAAGATGTCTTAGACATTAAATATACAGTTCAGCTTCTTTACGCTGACAGCGATGAAAGTTTCGCTGGTGTGGCCCAATAAGATCAGAGTGGGATGTATGTGGCCCTGATGTAAAATGAATTTGACTTCCATGCTCTAAAGGGGGGATGATGTCCAAACCACCCCACCTGCTTCTTTTGACACAAACAAGCAGTGAGCTCCCTTCCAGATACCAAGCTCCTAAGGCTGGGCCCAAGCACTCAACAGAGGAAACTCCTTTTGCCATCTTGTTTTTGTGTCCTTATTCTTTGGGTCACTACCAAAATCTCATGAATGTAGGGTGGGAACTAAGATTGACTGATAAATCGCCTTCCGGCTCAGCTCTCCCTTCACTACAAAGGTCTGGCCTACATTACTGTTAACACTGCATCAATGCAGCACTCCACTCCACACTCCATCCTACCATCAGATCCTGAGATATCTGAACTTCTTTGCTTTTGGAATCCTCCCTCCTCCAACAGAGAGGGAGCAATACACCAGGTTAATCATTCATCTCACTAGTTGGCTAATACTAAGCCAAAATATGTGTAATAACAATAATAAGCAAGAATAGCAATAACACTAAGCTAAATACTAATACACCAAGTACTTAAATATGAGGTGACAACCAAAGTGATCAGAGAAAAAAAACAGTGCAGTATGTATGATTTAAAAAGTAATATCATATTAATGGGGTCAGAACCTTATAATAATGAGATAACATGAGCACATGATTTTTCCTGTTATGTGCAGCCTAATACCTCTATAAAGCACATACAAATTATCTGAGGCAAAAATGGGTTATTATCATATCATAGTAATGAGTTGTGTGCTCCTAACATTTGCTTTTGTTTAAAGGTAATAATATAAAATTATGCTTAATGGTTCAAGTTGTTAAACTGAAAAATTGAGTGAAAAATGTGAATTGGGGCTGCAAAATGCATCCCAGACCCCAGGCTTTTAGACTCTAATGCTTATAGATTCAAAATAGTTTTCTCCGAAGGAGGAAGAGTACATGACTATCTACCACCAGCAGACCACCATTAGTTATTTCACATGAGGGATTTGTGTTGTCTCAGGACGCTCCCTCTCGCTCCATTTTGGACCAATAGTTTAAGCAGTTCTGCTTAAAAATAGTCCTGACCTTCTGTCTAAATACTTGCACTAAATCGTGAAGTTGACTTAGGCTGTCATGGAAAAATGTAAGTGAACTTTGACCCTTATGGATTGATTCATGGAGCACAACATTCCATTAAAATAGATAAACATAGAGAAAGTGAAATTTTCAAAATAGACCTTTGTTTAAACACATCGATTCTACATATTTATTGTTTTCAGCTCATAAACTCAGCTGGAAATTCATCTCTGTCTATTGTACTTGTCCTTCATTCCCTCACACTAAACACAAAATTGCCAAACCAATTAAAATTAAAATACAACCAGCTGTGCCTTAATAACTAAACATCCCACAGGTGGTCCGGCTCTGCTGAGTGACACGTACTCACACGCTTGCTGAAACTCAAGCGGCGGGGGATCTGCCGCTATTTGGCTTAATAGCACGCTCGCTGATACAATCAATGAAACAAATCTTTCTCTCGGTGAGATGCGTATCAGAAATACAACAAATAAATACAAACTCACACAAGTATATGCACACACACGCACTTAATACACAGGTACCAGCTCTACGTTCTGTGACTCATCATTGCGTCGAGACAGTAAACAGAGTCAGGCCACACAGGATATTAAACCTTAGGACTGCGAGAGATAAACATTTAACACAAGCGCTTTCATTTTTATCATGCTTTTTCTCCTTTCCTCCTCCTATCCCCCTTATTCCTTTAAAGCCCATATTTGTTTAAAGCCTGGAGCCAATGTAGATTTATGACCTCTTTACAAGGCATCCTGTTTTGTCCTTCATCACCAATCACTACTTTCATTTCCTCTCATCCTAGCAGTAACTGCCTACTACACCATCTCCTCCCTTCAATTCACTCTCCACCCCATCCTGCCTTTAAATCTATTTTCAGCTCACTACATCTACCTTTCTCCCCCCCTTTGTCCTCTTTGCTTTTTGAAGTCTCGCTATCAATTATCTTCTTCCCTTGGTGCAAGCAGTCCCCTATTAATCTCTACATACATGCTGATCTTATTCTTGTTTTATTGCTCTGGGGGGGTCATGTGTGCTGCTGATTATGCAGGATGATGGAGCACATATCGCCGGTGAGGTTGCCACTGGAGTCTTGTTCATCCTGGATTCATCTCAACAGTGCTGAATAACGCAGTGTATGTCTGTTTATGTCTTTGTATACCGTAACGGTATGGAGGACCAAACCTGCCAAAAAAAAGAAAGATTATGGCTATGCTGGTTCCATCTAGAACTGTCCAGTTTCTCAGCTGAACTATGACATATTTTGAATGGGTTACTGGTTATACAATAAAGCAGAAAAGGGACTTTGTGGGGAAAGAAATGGGGGAAATAATGCAGGAGTTTTGCATAGATAAATAAAAATGAACATTAAACTGTAAATTTTACGGGAAGGTAAATAAATAAGGGAATTAATACAAAGGTAAATACAGGTAAAAAGAAAACACTGCAAGTTTACACTGTGTCTTTTTATGTCAATTTATTTAAAAAAAATGAAGCCAATATGCAGAAAAATAGTACAATCTTACTGGACCCATAGGAATTAACAAAATAAATACCAGTAAATCAACTATACTTAATGAACTGATGATCAGCAAGTGTGAGCACCTCAGGAAATGCAGACGTTTTGGATGGAGGACTGCAGTATTTAGATGGGTCTTATCATAATACCAAGCAGGAAAGATGTCAGCAAGCACTCTAGAGAAGCTGCTGTTGTTGCCCATTAATCTGGGAAGGGTTATTTGGCCATTTATAGATAATCTGAAGTCCACCATTCTACAGTGAGAAAGATCATTCATAAGTTGAAAACATTCAAGACAGTCACCAATCTTCCCAGGACTGAACACCACAGCAAATACACTTCAAGATCAGGCTGTGCAAGGCTCAGAGAAACTGCAGAAATAAGTCAATAAATAAATAAAAATGAAACATAAAAAAGACCCAAAAATTATGGCTTGTTTGGAAAGGTTGTCAGGAGAAATTATTTCTTCTTTAAAAAGCACATAGCAGCACTGAGGCTAGGGTTTGCAAATATGCATCTGAACAAACCACAAGATAAGCCAAAGTGGAGATGTTTGACCACATTTGCACAAACACGATTTACCAACTCGATTTATGTGTTGTTGCTTTTTTGGGGTTTTTTTGTTTTTTTTACATCAGCCACAGGAACTGGGAAACTTGTGTCGACCATAAACCCCTATGTATACCAAAGTACTGGAGAGTCAAATCTAGGCCATTTGTTTGGCAGCTAAAGTTTGGCCCAAATGACACCATGCAACAGGACAATGATCACAATGATCACAAGCACAGCATCAAATCTACAACAGAATGGCTCTAAGTCCAGACCTCAACCCAAGTTTTTCCTGTTTACACACACACACACACACACACACACACACACACACACACACACACACACACACACACACACACACACACACAC
>NW_024582598.1:470333-490294 GCF_018398535.1 Haplochromis burtoni
ATATATATATATGTTATTAGAAGTGAAAGTAGATATACGTTTTTGACTGAAAATACAGAAGCAGCTTATAAAACAAAATATTTATGGAAGTAATGTAACAGCAGTGAATTATTTCCATAGTTTAAGTCCTCCAAAGTGCTGAGACCAACCCAATGCTACCGAGTGGCCATCAGATCCAGGCTGAGCAAGCAGAAGGGACAGACAGTGACTGTCATCCCTCAATAGGCCAACACTAAATTACTAAATCAGTTTAAAGCTACTGTAACCAAACCCAGTGAAGGGAGCATGAAGACTCTCAGCAGGCAGAGCAAGAGATAAGGGAAAAGGGAAAGGACACTGGGTGGAGTGACCGTAATCCCCCCTCATTGTTAGCAAGACTGAAAAGCACTGATCCACTTGTTCTTTGTAAAATAAAGCACACACAAACAGCACGGTAGAAAAATGTGCATTATGTCAATACTGTCAATCCATATCGGACCTTTAGAGCTTGTGATTACATCAGCACAAACTGACACTGACATCTTTACTTGCATTTTCTAATTCTCTCCTGTCGACCTGTGCTCTTATCCTGCTGGTCTCCATCTTTGCTACTTTGTATTCAAAGCACAGATGGATTTCAGCGGGTCACATTGATGGGAGACTTTTAATTTCCTAATGGAACACGAGTGGTGTAGTGGGTGCGTGTCAGAACAATGGCGCTAATAGGCCCACAAGCACAGAGGCTGTGTAGATGCACGGTGTTGGGCTAAACTGTCAAAAGGTAATACAAGGTTAGCACACACTATTACAAAAGCTAGGAGAGGAGATTTTTAATGAAGAGAATGAACCAGCATTTTTTCCCCTCCTCACTCTTGATTAATGGTTGGTTTTGATATATCATTATAGCCGCTATTGATAAGAATCATCCTACTAAGTGCTACTGATCTATAAACAAAGCTGCACCGCAATTGGTTGATGATTGATGGATTCATTTAAACTGGTTCCCAAGTATAAAAGTGAGTCGACAGAATGCTGCATCATGAAGTCGGCAGCAAGCTCATCCATAAAGCAGTTATTGATGCAAAACATGGGCTTCCTCGATTTGTCTGCTCTGTCACAACAAATCATGGAATCAATCAATGTGGGGGAAATTTACATAATGCCGGTTATATCAAAGAGATTAAAATTGGGTGCAAGCTAGGAATCAATTTAGATGTCATCTTCTAGGAAGTGCAAGAAAAAACACACGGATGAATTACATCAAGAGCAATTAGATTTCTGGTGTGTGAATATTTTAGAGATGGTGTTCAATGCTGTGCAAGGATTTTAGCTGGCACGTTATATGGCCAGACCTGCGTCCTTCAAACATTTTCTTAGTTATTTGAACATATATACGTTTTTTTTTAAAAAAACCAACAATTTTTATCTACTTTTGTCATAAAAGGTGATGAATCCAAATTCCAAAAATACCAGTGACCACCAGTGCTAGCCCTTAGCCTCCGTATAGACCAGGGGTGCACAATCCCGGTCCTCGAGAGCTACCGTCCTGCAGCTTTTAGATGCATCCTTGTTCCCACACACCCGAATCAAATGAATGGCTTGTTATCAGGCCTTTGCCAAACACGATGGCATGCTGAAGAGGTAATCAAACCATTTGATTCAGCTGTGTTGGAGTAGGGATGCATCTAAAAGCTGCAGGATAGTAGCTCTCAAGGACTGGGATTGGGCAGCCCTGGTATAGACACTACTGTATCAATTTCAAACTCCTATAGTTATTCCATCCCAGTTTTTCAGAAAACCTTTTTCAGACTTTTGAACCGATGATGCACCTCGCATTCACACACTTAGGTATTCACACTGCCCACCTGTCCAGCTGATGGCATACCCCATCAGCCTTTTACAGCTGAGGGGTAAAAGGGACTGGAAGACCTGGAAACATGTTGCAATGACAGGAATAACAACACAGGGAGGAGCCGTGCTGCTCTCTGGCAGGAAGCACCATGCCCTTTTGTGTTTTAAATGCACTGTAAAACAGCATGCAGCAACACTACATATGAGCGGGTGGAGGAAGTTTTGTGGTCTTCATTCACCCCGTTCTGTTAACCGTCGGGGGTGGGATGCGGGGCCTCCTTGCTACTGCAGATAAGGAGGCGGACTGCTTTCCTCCACCCCAGAGAGAAGGGTTACATCTCCTGGATCCGGGTATGGTTTGCCCCTCTGGGGGCGGGGGTACCCAGACCTGGGATATAGAGTATGTTTGGGGAGTGTGAATGTGTGTACAGTGCCTATCTGTGTTTGTCTCCATGTCAGATGAGTGCCGAGTATTTGTTTGTGTATATGGGGGTGGGAATGCACATTTGTGTCTCCGTGCGCCTGTTCGTCTGTGTCAGCTTGGGTCTTAGACTCCACCTCTCTGGGAACATCTCAGGCTCTCCAAGGTATGGAGGCCTATCTCCCCTCACCACACTCCCTGCCAGTGGCTGATGCCCTCAGACGTTGGTGTGTTGGTGGTTCTTGGTGTCTGGGGCTGGGCGCTCATGTATGTACCAACTCACTCCTGGTGGCCGATTGGCGGGGCCTGGCGCCTGTGGCCCGGCGCCTGTGGCCTGGCTGGGCCCCTTCCGGGGGGTGGGGTGCCCTCAGGCCTCTGGGCCTGACGCCCGGTCCTCTCTGGCACAGCTGGCTGCTAGCAGATCCCTGCGGGCACGTCACTGCAACCCCCTCTGGCCTCTGCTCCGTGGCTGCTGGGTGACCTCTCGTTTGGGGCTCTCCTCAGCTCTTCCCAGGAGGGTGGCACGGTTGCCCCTGTGGTGGTCCTCCTTGGGTCCTCGTCTCGGGGCCTCTGGATGTCTGGGGCCTGGATCTCCTCCATACCTGCTTCATGCCCTGGGGGACGGGGCTATGGCTCCCCACACTCCCTAGCAGATCGTTACATGGAGAAACCTTTTGAATACAAGCGTGCTGATCCACACAGGTGTGCAAACGGGTGTACACACGGGTGTTCACTGACACAAACTACACCCTTCCTGCCTGCTACCACGAAGCACATTGTGCGCTGTCGATCTTGCGTGCTGCACAATAACATGTAATATTTAGTATCTACTGTTATCTACTTTTGGCTAGTTTATTGTGATGGTGTTGTATTTATTATGTTGCTTTTTTATGTTTGTTTTCTCTTCTGTTTTTTTTTTTATCTCCATACAGGTGATCCACGTGTTTTGTTTGTTTTTCTTTTTTTTCTTCACCCTTTCTCACCATCTCTTCTCCCTTCTATTTTTCTTTCTCTCCCTCTCTTTCTTCATTCTCTCTCCCAGTCCTATCCCCCAGTCATGTCTGTCCCGTCTGTAACAACCGAAAATCAAATAAATACATAATTATAATAAAGGTCAATCAAATGGACCAATATGGCAAGGCCATGATGATCCACTTGGTAAAGTAAATCCTCTGGGCATCTTTCTTGGCCTTCAGACAATAATTCTGATGGCTAAAGATCCAAACGGGACAGGCAAAAAAAGAAAAAAGAAAAAGGAATAACAACACAGAGAATATTTGGGTGAATGGGGTAATTTTTCTTTTTTTTTTTCTTTTTTTTCATTATAAACTCTACATGGCTGGAGCAAAACAAAAAGATACATCAACACGTCACAACAATGTACCACAAAATATACAGTATACAGTAAAGAGAGAAGAGTAAACCATTTAAATGGAATCTAAAAAAAAAAATAATTCTCTTCTCTCAGCGAGTGGAAACACATTGGAAAAAAACATCAGTAGTTCAAATATTGACAATCCCCTTTCTAAACAACTTTTATACTGTACCATATTATTTTGATATAAAACAAGTGGGAAAAAAAGAAATGAACTATCTATCTTCACCTGCCCCCACAGGGTTGCTAACACTCAACATGTTTTGGTAAGATCAGCAGACAGACAGTGAAAACACAATGAGCTTTGTGGGCACAGAGAGTGGTTTGAGGTGACCTTTTTAAAAAAAATATAAATCAAGGCCAATACTTCCAGTGTAAAACAAAGTAAAAGGGCATGTACCCCTTTATCAAAGCTTTTGTTTTCCTTTTTTTGCCTGCCGACAGTGTAGGGGATAAACAAAAACATCGTACCTAAACACAGACACACCTGCTGTGACACTCAAAAGCTTTCATTTGGTAAAAAATAAAAGGTAGATACCCCAAGAACATCCCCAGTCTCTCCCACACCTCCCTCCCCTGCCTGTTTCAAACTAGAGTGAGCCTGTGCAAGTGATTACTCCCAACAGGTGAATCTGCGACTAGTGCACCGCAGCTGCTCAAAGTCCCAGTTTGTTGTCATGGGAAAACAACAGCACAGCGGGCTACTGTTTGAGATTGTCAACCATTTCACCAAATTACACCAATTTCTGGTGAAAACTGGGCTTTCTGAGCAAAACCACTGTGTGCTGTGCTGTTCCTCAGTTTTCACTTCACTGGCCCCAGCTTTCATCCTGAAGTAGGGGACCAAAACGCTGTGAAACACTGAGAAATAAATAGTAGCCATTACTGCTGGCAACTCAGTAACCACAAACACCTTGGACTCCACATCATGCACAGTACTCCTCCTGCTTGATAGGCAGAGTGAGCATTATTTGAATTTACAGAGGAAAACACAAGCACATAGGAAAACAAGTGAACAGTTGGTATACTGACATAATATACAAGTGCGCTGCAAATGGCAGGAACAAATTTGTACAACCTAATAGCTTGCTTGTTTGGTTGCTTTTCAGCTAGATTAAAAAAGGCAAGCAATTTTAGAGACAGAATTGGTGTTATTAAAAGCCTGGATTGTTTCTACTGAAAGCTAATTAGAGATACTGAAAGACATACATATATAAATATATATATATATGTATAAACAGTCACAGGTGGCAAAACTGCAATTAAACAACACTAATGCAAACACAGAGATTCTTTGAACAAAAACTCGACAGTTACGAGTGCCAAACAGTGTGCTCGGGGATTAAATGTGAGCGTAAATCATAGCTTGTTAGGGAGGTGAATCAAACAGAGTAACAGCCGGGTGTATTTTTGCCTAATGTTACCAGCAGAAAGGAAAGATATTTTAACTGCAGACTCCAAAACAGAAAAGCTGTTCAGTGTTATGCTTAAATGCAGACTAACACTAGAAGAAAATGAATTTGAGGTTTCCTTTGGGGCGAATAAGAAGATTCTGTCACTGTGTTTAAGCATGTGCCAATCATACTTCTTAGTACAGCTCTTCTCTGCAGAGGAGTGAAAGACATGATTGGTAAATTAATGAATTATCCAGTGTTGTCAGAATATGATTTCGCACATGTATCGTTTTAAACCTGCGGCAGCACAAGTTGGATAGAGGTCTAAGAACTCTATCTTTAAAAAAAGGCAAAGTAAAAAAAAAAAAAAACTCCACCCAACTTGGCTATTGCAGGTTGTAAAACAAGAATAGCCAATGCTGAACATGCTGAGCAGCCACACCGCTCAACATACACCCATGTCCCTGCTCCACCTCTCATTGCCCCCACAACTTTAATATCACCAGTCCAGTAAAAAAAAAAAAAAAAAATTAGCCCTGTTGTCTTCATATCCTGTTGTCCTCTTCGCTTCATCCTTCTGGGAGCCTTTTTCATCATCTGGTTTTATCACTGTCAGAGAGAAATGACAAAACTTAATAAATATGACCAATATGCAAAAACAACAAGAAACAAACACGCCTATTTTTTTGACAACTTCCAGAAAATATGCATTTATTGTACACATCAAATGCAATTAAATGGAAAAATAATCCATATCTTCCTAAATTCTTCATACATATTCTTTTTTTCTTCTTATTCAACAGTTTGCTGGTAAATTAATTCATTTAGATCACGGCACAACAACGACAATAGCGTAAAATCATTTGAATGTCGAATAAACGTTGTATCAGAAATATCTACAGCTAGGTGCCCAAAAGATTCAGCAGCTTTCCTGGTTTGTGGATGAAATCTAAATCTAAAGCATAAACCAAACCCATGGTTTTACAACACTCATTAAATTTGCTTCTGCATGGCATTGAATAGTGCTGTTCTGTCAGCAGAGATGCACACAAAGTATTCAATAGGAGGTTGGAGGGTTTGAAGGGATACTTCAGATTTCACCTGCTTTTACTTTTTGATTAAGTTTAGGTTAAAGATTGGGATTTGGGCTGAGGTCTGCAAATTAACAAGTTATTCTTACAAAGTGTACATGTGAGGCACTGGGAGTGAAACCTCTGGTGCCACTGCCAAAACCACAGTCACAGCACTGGTGCCAAATAGACACCTTATGTTGTAATGTTTTCTTTTCATATCTTGCAGTATTTTCAGAGAACTTTATTACTTGGAGTTGACAGATAAATATAAGATACACAACATTTTATCAAAAAATACCACTTTTTATGGACGAGATATCACTGCTGTGTTATTAAACTTTTACAGACTTGTGTTACTTTACTTGGCATTGTAAGAAAATCCTTTGTCAAATGTAGAAGTCGAGATTTACTTTCAGAATCCAGTGAAGTGCATCTGTGGCACGAAGGCTCTTTTCATATTTTAATAGCATCTCAGTAAAGAAATATTAACTTGATTATGTATGGAGAGACAGACTTTTACATCTTTCTTCTCTTCTTGTTATATCCATTTCAAAAGCAAAGGTAAATGTCCCTGATATCTCCTTGCAGTTATGAAATGTCATCCAGTTTGCTGTCAGCAGTTTCAAAAGTGACATAAAACAAGACTTTGAAATTCAAGTCACACATGCCACTACAGTAAATTTAAAGATGAAATGTTCTACATTTGTGATGACATTTCTAGATGACTCCCCGCAGCTTTCACACCACATCACGATGGAGGAACCACTTTTCCAAGCCAGCTTCCCTTGAACTAAAACTGACTTTAGACACTCAATCAGAATGACGGAGCTGTGTGAAGAGATTTCTGGTGACTGTATCGCTCATGGTCATGTCAACCAGGTATCAAGGATTCTTTTAGGTTAGTAAATGTCTGCAGGACTGTGCTCATCCTTGGTGATGCTAAAAATACAAAGAGGAATACTGGCACTACCCCGTTTAAATTACTATAAGAGGCTTTTACATCACTAACATTTCTTGATGTTTCCAGCAAAAAGTGAGGCCTGACCACAGACACTGGCTGAAAATAACCTTTATTTCTATGCAAACAGTCTCTCAAAATATGCAAAGGCTTTGTTTTTATCCACTGTGCTGAATTGTCCTTGACTTGCTCCTGCCCACTATTGTTCTGTTGTGTGACTCACACTCATGAATGCAGAATCAGACAAAGTCACCTAAATTCTTAGAAAAGATCAAATGTAGAGGTCAAGTGTTTACTTGCTCAGCCATTATAACTGTCAGCTGTACCATTCTCAATTCAGATTCATGGCTCTATAGGCCTAACCTGTTCTGTTGCATTTTTTTTGTTTAAGAGACCATCCTCTTCATTGAGCTTGTCTGTCTTCAGCTCCACCATAATGCTACTGTTCGTCATTCCAGAGTTCCTAGAAATAGAAATGGAATAGAGAAAAAACAGTGAAAACAAAAGAAAAAGTCGGGGAGTTAAGTGTTTGTTGGGGCGAATATTTGCTTAGTTTTACAAATGCATGTAGACAAGAACGAATCAGTCTGACAACTTGTTTGCAAAATAAACCTGTGCAGTATTAATGCAGTTCTCCCAGTGGACCTGAAATGTATGTATCCTGTAACTCTATTCTGCAAACTTAACATTTACAAATCGTACTTTATTGTGTCAAATCTCCAAGCAAATAAAGAAAAAGAAACCCTGCTCTTGCTGCTAATCAGGATATTCTGATTATTTAAAAGAAAATTTATTCTTGCAGGACAGATGGCACATTTGTAATTAAAAAGAATTATGAAAACAAGCTTAGGAAAGTTGGTATTCTATATTGTAAAAACTTCAGATGTATTTTGCAATCAGCAACATCGTCAGTGCATACAAATAGATATCTATAGTCTTTTTAACAAATATTCTGGCATGAGCAAACCAAACACTTTTGTTTTTTGTTACAGATTTTCCAACTTGTTAAGCACTTTGACTTTTAGTGTTTTTTGATTCATGTGATTATTAATCCCCCCTCCCATCCCTTTTGTCCCTGATCTCTACTCACGCTTCCTTCGGGTCCTTCTTGCTGCAAGACAGCTTGTTGTTCTTGCTTAGGCAGTAGAGGAGGCCAACCAGCAACAGGAGGAGCAGAACACACACCACCACAGCTATCACCACCGCACTGGAGCCTCCCTGTCCAGCTACAGTGCCGCAATGGAAGTACATATG
This sequence comes from Haplochromis burtoni, assembly GCF_018398535.1. Lineage (NCBI taxonomy): Eukaryota > Metazoa > Chordata > Actinopteri > Cichliformes > Cichlidae > Haplochromis > Haplochromis burtoni. The sequence continues at coordinate 478,639 of NW_024582598.1, forward strand.
GGAGGAGGGATGGGGGGAGGGTCGAGGGGCAGGTGGGAGGTTTGCGAGGTGGAGGGTTGGTGGGAAAGTTTGGGGAAATTTGATTGGAGGGCAGATGTTTAGGGGAATCATGGAAGGGTTGATCATGGTGGAGGAGGTGTGAGGATGGAATGGAGAGTTTTCGATTTTCAAAAAATCAGTGGTAGGGAGAGAGGCATCGTTAGGGGTGGTGGATTGGTGAGAGAAAGAGGAAGGAAATTGATTTGATTTGGTGTTATCATGGGAGGGAGAGAATGGGAAGATAGAGAGCGAGAGAATGAGATTTGATGGAGTCCAGGTGAAGACAGTTGATGGATGGGTAGTTGGAAAGGTGGAGGGCAGAGGATAAGGGGCGGGGATTGGGATGTGGGGTTAGTCTATCTTTTGAATGCAATGACTGAAATGTGATGCGACCCAAAAACAGGGCCTATGTCTACGCAGATAATACTAGACAGCTAATGAGAGCAATGAAACAACACTGAACATACTCACCCAACCACCTACACTTGTATTACTGTACTTGTGAAGACATGATGCTATAATATGTTTTCTCAAGCTAACATTACTAACCCTACAAAGATTACTGAAGCCTATTAAGATCCAGTCATAATCGAAAACTATATTTGTTTCTGCTCCTGTCACTGTCCAAGGGATAAAAAAATTTTGCCCCCTTGCACCCCTTCTTTGGCAGTTAAATTTTGATTTTTTCTTTGTTTTTCCGGGGGGCATTTGAAATGTTATTGTGTATTGGTTCTGAGTATTGATTTTCTGATATCCCCAGGAAAATGTTGGCAGGAGTACTTTTAGTACTTTTCTAACTTAAACTGCAGTGCTACAGTATGAGCCTGATATTACAGTCTGTGGTGTCCTTACAGACAAGGTCAAAGATGCTTCCTTTCCTGTGTATGCTAAAAAAGGAAACCTGGAACATTTCCACCAAAATGTTGAAAATGAGTAGGATGCATGAAGTCTTCTCTGAATCCCGAAGTTATAAAATTCAATTGATGTTCCCAAAGAATACATTTTTTAACTAATTTGAATATTTTCATGACTATTTTGTTAAATTATCACTTTTTTAATTATTATTTTTACTCGCTTTTTCATAATGTGGGGGTTTGGGGCCTGTTTATTAGACAATGGCATTTGGATATGCTCGATAACATTTTGGCAGGCAGCTTTTTTAGTTTTTAACCTTAAATTATTTAGGAAATAAGCAGGCTGATCAAAAAGGAAAATATTCATGATTGGTCTTTGAATTGTGTGATACTTCATACAGGACCTATTCATTCTCACTTCTCTAGAAGCATATCTTCTCAGCTACAGTAATACAAGTACAGATACACAAAAACTCTTGTAAACACAAATACATAAAACCTTTGTGTGTGTAAACAGCCATCAATACACACACAGCAACTTACATTTGTAGACGAACACCATACACATGTCAATAGGGTTAGCGATACAGACCTGACGTTAGCACAGGGTTTCCAGAAAGCAGCACTTTAAGAGAAAAAGAGTTTCTCAGTCCCATAGCATAGCAAAGCAACAACCACAACACACACAATGCACACCACTAAAAAGATACTTAGCTAAAGTTACTTAATCTACACACAGCATCGGATGAGCGGAGAAAAGCAGAAAAAGCAAGGAATAAGAAGGCAGCTGGAAAGAAGAGGTGACCAAATAGACACAGTAAAGAGACGAAGAGAAGAGTGGAAGGAACAGAATAGAATAGAATCCTTTATTGTCCCCAAGGGGCCACAAAAGCTTTTGGTACCATCCACAAAATATAGGACAGACATCATACAAAGGTGACAAGAGAAGAAGAATAACAATGTACAATATCCACAGTGTTCGGTAGTTAAGAGGGCAAATATACAAGGTTACAGTACAGCAGAGGAGTGTGTGTGTGTGACTGTGTGCTGACCACGAACCGCCGGACGCCCCGCCCGCGACCAACGCACCCAGCCACCCCTGGACTGTGTGTGTGTGTGTGTGTGTGTGTGTGTGTGTGTGTGTGTGTCTTTGTGTGTCGTGTGTGTGTGTGTGTGTGACATGGAAGGGCTGGGGCAATAGGAAGCGGATGGAGGGGAGTTTCTAAATTACAGGGTCTGTACAACAAAGAGTCCTGAGAGAAGAAGGGAGGAGAGGAAGAGGAGGAGGGAGAAGGTTCTACCTTCAGCTGAGCTGCCAACTGCAAAAAGAGAGGAGGAGAAAAAAAAACAAGAAAAGCGAGATCACGAAGATGTAAAACAGCAATTCAGGCACCAGCTACAGCTTTATTATCAATAACTTTAGTGAGAGCCCATTTTAAAAAGCAAACCATGAAAGAAGCAAGCTATAAAGGTGTAGATGCAGTTTACAAAAGGTGAAAGAAGATCAGACTGTAGTTGATGTTATTAGCAGGCTAAGAAGTTACTGGCATGGCATTAAGACACACTGTGTTACCTTAGAGACTTGTAATCATGAAATTCTAAAAAAAGAAATTTGTCAGTTCAGATCATTATGTGTTATTATGTATTTTACAAGTTTTTCTTCACTCATAACTACTTGTGTTAGATCGTAAATGTTACTCCTAGACACTTCTATAGCAATGAAGATGAGATACAAATGAGTTTTAGTGTTGTGGCTGCACGGATCGTTGCAATTTCTGGGCGTTATTCTGTGTGTTCCCTTTGTGTACACACACAATAAGACTAACCATTTGGTCACGTACACAAAATATATCCACAACTGGCTAACTGTAAAAACATTTGTTTTTTTTGCCATAACTTTCATTTCAATAGTGAACAGCTTTTACAGAATTGAAGATGATATCCAGTTTTCCTCACTGCATCCATGTAAGTATTTATAAGAAGAACTAATGAGCAGTGCATTCCATTTTAATTTGGTAATATGCCAATCTCCAAACACTTATTTTTTAATTACTGAATATGTGATTATGCTATGCAACTTTTTTTTTGTTGGTAAGTTTTAAAATATAATTTGACTAAAAACAGCGAACGCTGGTTTCATCTGTTCTGCATGTCCAACGCAACTTTTTAACTGAATCACATTTTCAGGTTAATGAGGAAAACCCAGTGGAGAAAGAGAGCTTGTTACACTGACCTTGTTCGAGAGAAAGTGGGAAGACCGTGATATCTTTTCCATGCTCATTTTCGACCTCGCAGGTCACCCCGCCATTTATCATATCAGCAGTGGTTTTCAGGGTCAAAGTGCTCACCCACTTGTTACCTTTCACTGTTATCGACTGGAGGGGAAGATAAAAAGGAAGGAAGAGATGTAAAGGAAAAAGGCCAAAGTAAATTAGTGTCGTTTGTCAAAATCCTTCTTTGCCTTTTGCCTATATGAGTTTGCAGTATAATTCTTCTTTTATTATTACTATCCACTTGTCTTATGAGTCCCATTCCTATTATTTTAAACAAACTTCTCATATGTGATATTTCTCTCTACCTTTCACTTACAAACAAAAAATCTGCTCGTGAAAATTATTAGTTGTGCTCTCATTTTTAATCTTCCAAACATCCCTACTAGTTTCTGACATTATCACATTTTTCAAAAAGATGATTAACGTTTTATCTTATTTTATCAGTTTATGTAATATTTAATAATGAAGGCGTACTCCCTCTACAAGTTTCTTAAAAGCTGTTTTCGCTTTTTTTCCCCCTTTAGTAGAGCTTTTGAAGTTTTACACAGTACTCTACCAAGAGTGATCTTAATACGTTATGAAACATAACACTTTAATCTTCTCATATTGACTCTAATGGAAACACAAATAGTAGCAGGACGCTTTTCATTTGAAATACGCCTTACTATTATTTCCAAATGAGTTCCAATACGTTCATTTTACTGATTCCTGTAAACTGGAAAGACTCATTTTTCTCTCAGCTTGACTCAGATGTCTACCTGTTCTCCTCCTGAGGGCTGCCAGGTGAAGTTAGGGGTAGGCACACCGTATGCTACGCACATAAGGGTCACCTTGTCTCCTTCCTTTCCCACCTTCACAGGAGCAGGAGGGTCAATCACTGGCTTTCCTGGACAGGGAATGAGAATGTCATGGGTAAACAAAGTGAACAATGCTGCATAACCTTAAACACATACAGTTATACCTCAGTTCTCCTTTCAATAAGGAAGCAACTTCTACTTCCAAGCTGCTCCCAATTCCTTCCTCTAACCAAAACAATACTCTGCACACTCTGGCACTGACCACTGTTATTACACTTTGTGTATTGGTATAGCGGTAGCAGTTCAGTGTGTAGTACATAGCAAGAGTTCATGAGTTAGTGAGCTATATCAAGCATAAAGTCAGAGTTTTCTGTCATTCTAAAGGCTCTATTTTCACCTCACTGAATCATCGTGGTAACTTTTGCTGAAGACATAACGTGGTTAGTACCAGAGTGTTCACAAATGTTTTTATTTACAGCATGCTTTACATACAATATACAATATAGATTCCCTGCTGGGGAATGCGCTTTATATGTGCAGGCTGTTAAGCTGTACCTTAGATCAAGAAAGATGCCCAGTTGTAAAGTTACAGCAGTGAAAACATCTGTGTCACACTGTCACTAGAATGTAGATGTACTCAGAAAAGCCATACATGTATTTTTTGCCTACTGCTATGTCTCTTTTACACTGTTCAATTAACAAACTTTATTTCACTTTGATCTTTTGACAGACTGGTCTCCTTTTATGAGCTGTGAGACTCTAATCGGCACATCTAATTTGGCTGTTACATTAGCAATAAACATCAGCACCAAGAGCACACTTGGCATAAAATAATTAACTTGAATTAAAATGTTTGTTTTACTGCAGTGTGCAATAAATTCCAAGATTTAGCATTAATTTCTTGTCTTATGTGCGGAAGTATTGCATTTTATTGTAATATTTTTTGCATTATTTATAGATTTTTATCACCATCTGATATTGGCTCTGATATTTTATCGTCATCATCTGATATTGGCTCTGACTTGAGTAGGTGGCACACATGCAGATCATTTTTTTAGGGAAAAAGAGTCATGTGACATGTGAAACACCCCGTTTCTCTGAGTGTGCAGAGAGAAGGAAACAGAGAAAGTTGATATATGACCATCTCGATACTACTCATTTTACCTGGAGTTTTTGGTTTTGTCAAGCCAAAGAGCTCAAAGAATGCCTGGCCTCGCTGAACATCCTTTATAGTATATAAACTCTTCTTACAATGAAGTAGGAATTCCACTTTTGTTTCCAAATAGTAGGCTCTAGAATGCTTACAGTTACCTTAACGGATTTAGCAGTGGAGAAACATGACAGCCTCTACAGCATGGCTTCAATTCTTCTATTTACTCTGAGATAAAGTTTTATAGTGTTCCTGTGAGTGTGGGTGTACTTGTTTCGTGCATGCACTTTTACCTTTGACTGTGAGGTTGACGCTAGCCTGGGACATCAGTCCTGGCACAGACGGAACAGCTCCAACACAAACATATTCTCCAGCATTTTGATAGGAAACATTTTGTATTGACAGAGTCCCGTTCTGAGACAGCACCTCAGAGTCCTGCAGAAACACAAGCACACTGAAGAAGAACTGGACTCATAATATTATGCTTCTGCTCTTTTTTTTTGTGAGTAGAACAGCGCTGTCAATATCTAATTTGATGGCACACCACTGTGATGGGAAAGCAGAAAAGGAATCTTCACACACACTGTTTGAAAGCGCAGTGATAACAAATCAAAGTCAGTCCTCCATGATGAACCTGTCTCTTGCAATTCTTCTCAACTTCTTCTCATAGGAATTCATCTTTCTAAGAACAAACACATTCTCTGCCCAGAAAACCAGCTGCCTGCGAGTTTCCATCACACTCAAGAGACACAACAATAGATACATAGGTTACAACAACAGACCTGACACTGGAGGAGCACTCTGCACATCACAAGTGGAGAAACAGGAATGAAGACTAAACACACCAAAGGTATATTTATGTGCAGTTTTACAGTATTAAATGTACCCAGATCCTTGAAATAGACAATTGAGAACAAATAATCTGTAAATAAAAAAATGTTTTTAAACATATTAAAGACAGAAAAGACGCTGTGCATGCTGTAGCGTCACTATGAATTTCTGTGTCAAGGAAGACAAGGTTTTTTTGCTACCGTAAAACTGAAAATATCCACAACAGAGTGAAACTGCATATGTAGTAGCAGTGTACTGCAGGCATAAGATTATGACCACTCAGATGTGACGCAGATAACACTGATTATCTCTCTGTCATAGCACCAGCGTGATATATTAGGGAGCATGTGAACATTTGGCACTCCTCTGACATCAACAAGGCATTTTCAGCCAAAGGACTGCCGCTGACTGGATATTTTTGTGAAAAAATCAGTATATCACCATTTTCTGAAACACTTGAACCACCTTCCTTCCTTGTCCAGATGCTCAGTTTAAACTTCAGAAGGTAGTCTTAACCATGTCTACCTGTCTACATGCACTAATTTAAAGGAGTGCGATGGGCTAATTGGACACTTGCATTAACTGGTGTGTCTAATACAGTGGTCAGTGCATTGAGCCAAAATAAGGAATGAATTCTTGTTGACTTGGTGAATGTTGTTACTGTATGACACTGACAAGTTTTCATTTTAAAAACTGAGCATGCTTAGAAAGAACTTATTGGAAATGTGAGGATTTTATTTATTTATTGATTTCTTTTGTCCTAATGTTGACTCTGTACCTGTATCAAGCTTCAAGTCAGCTAAACAATCAAACATAGTGCCAGGCTGGTTGGTGTTTCTGATTTTATGTGAAAAACAGAAAGAATGCACACAAATACCACAACTCTTTTAAAGGGGGGGGGATGGCACACTTATTTACAACAAAAAAGAAAGAAAAATTGAGAAAATGATGACACACACCTTTTTCCACTGAACTGTATGAGGACGGGAAGCCTTGATCCTACACTGCCATGCTGCTTTGTCTCCAAGCATGACAACTTTAGATTCAGCTGGTGTCACTTTTACTGGGTCAATGTCTGACAGAGAGAAAATAGAAAGCAATTAAAGATAAGATGGGGGGGGGGAGTCGACTGAAAACTATAGACCTTCTACACATTCTGAGGTGTTAAATAAGTGCCAATTCAAATTAAACAACAGTACAAAGCTAATACACTTATTCTGAAGTCAAGCCCATTTTGAGCCCAAGTTAAGCCTATTCCATACACTTTCGAGGTTATCACTGCTTAATGTGTGTGATAAGATCAGATTAAACAGTGTGCTTGGGATAACATTAAAGTAACAGATGAAGTGTGAAAAATTGAATTGGATATCAGCCGGCTGACTGAACTTCATTAGAGCCTATTCCATGGAAACCTTTTAATTCTATGATTTACTGATGAAAAGAAAGGCTTCCTACATGGGAAGAACCACACAAACCGGAGATGCATTGTTCTTTCTGTGTGTTAACCCTCTTTAATTCAGCAATGTGTGTGTCTTTATGTGTATTTGGCTTACTCACAGTCGACAGTGAGGGCAATCGTCTTTTCCAAGGGAAAGTCAATCTCGAAATCTAATGCTGTGCACTTGTACTGTGCAGCATCAGAGCGCTTGACAGATTTCAGTATGAGAAGACCATCTTTACCTTGGGCCTCTTCTCCCTGAATATTAAAAAACAGGAATTACGAGTAAAAACCAAGCAAGAGGGTGACAGAGGTTGCAGTAGAGAAACAAATTTGCAACTAAATGTTGCCTTTTCTTTATCAAATGTGTGCAAGAAATGATCTCGTACATTTTTAGTGAACTCAAATGGAGGCTGGGGGTTCCCATCAGTCTCACATTTCATGGTTACAGTATCACCCTCTTTGACTGGTTGACTTGTGTTAAACAGCGAAAAGTAGATTTTGTCAGAAGGATCTAGACAGAGAAGAACAGACATGGAACAGATGAAAATTCCTTCAGTGGTTACATTTCACTGTTACACTATACATCATCAATCATAAATGAGTAATGCATTCCAGAAGAAATGCTTTCCCAGTGCCTCCTCCTGAGCCAACTGAGTCTTTTTCCTAAATGGGGTTTCTATCATATAATTCTCATCACCTTGATGTAGGTATAAGGACAGAAGTGAATATTTCTATATCTTTTGACTTTCTAACAGGGCATGTTGTGGATCGATTGATGCACAATAAAGATATATACAGAATCTAACATAATTAAATAAGAAATTGCAGAAACAATGTACTATTGACCTTCCTACACAAGAAGAATTATGAATTAATTTGTGTGTGAAGCAAATAAAAATTTATATGTGGTTAAAATATCTGATTTAAAATGTTCTTGCTAACTGGAATAAATTAATATGTCACCAAAGTTCATAAACCAAATGCAATTCCTCCCAACTACAAGAGGGAAGGGAAAGACCTCTGACTGGATACCCTCCCAAACGGCCTGCGCCCACCACTCACAGTTTAGGTTGATCTTGATGCGGTTAGAATCCATCGTTTCGATCTTGTTCCCCGGCATGCTGTACTCTACAGTACAGTAAAACTCCGAATCCTTGTCCTCTTTTATGGGCTGCATGTACAGGCTGCTCGTTACAGTGATGAGACCCGAAGTCTCCTTCACTTGTTTGGCAACCATGTATGTTTCTGACGGACAGGAAGGAAGGAAAAAGGGAAAACAGTTCTAAAATTAAAGGAATGCAGCAGATCAGGTTACAAATGAACGCAAACGGTGAAGATATATACATATCTATATATATCTATATATATAAAGAACACATACTCTCTTGTTTGTCTTTGACCTCAGGAAGGGGTTTGGCATCTCTGAACCAGACAATTCTTGGAAGAGGAAACCCATTCTTCGTTTCACAGGTGCCGACCTGAAAAAACGACAATGGAAAAGCTATAAGAGAGTATGTATTTTTGGTCAGAATCAATAAATGTGCAAACAACGCATACAGACCTCTGAGCTAGAAGGAATTCCTGTAGTGATGGCCTGAGATGTTGTCAGTTTTGGGAGTTCGGGCGCAGCTGAGACAGAAAAAAGGACAACACAAGTTACAATTACAACACTATGATTCCCTTAATGAAAACCATTTTACAAACAGTATGTGCGCATAAACGCTCAACTTCCATATTTGTAATCCATCTCTCCTGACTTTCTCTAATTAAATTACACAGCAAACAGCCTTCTTCACATGATTTCATTTTGGCTTTCTTTGTGTTGGTTGAAGCGGGGTCAAATCACACATAAACACACACACACATACAGTAGGTTATGCCACACTATTTTGTCTGAGATAATATCGATATAACATTTTCCATTATATAATATAAGCGGAGATATATGCGGGGGCAAGTTTGGGCATGTCTAAGAGCAAGAGCTGTGTGTCAGCCTCCAGTGACGATGTAGTACCTGAAAAGGGAGCTGCTTTAACAGACTCCTGTGACGCATGATCCCTTGCAAAATACAAGAAAACTGTTCCCTCTGAAGGAGTGAACTACAAACTAGTTGCATCCCTACAGGCAAACACACACTGTCACATACAAGTAACTGAGTTACTTCAGTTAAATAAAGTAAATAAAGTAAGAAGGCATTGTTTTGTAGTTTTACTTAAAAATAAAAAAGACTATCTCTGTTACTTCTATGCTTACATTTGACTCCTGCTCCGTCACTACTCTTGCAATATAACGCTGCTGCTAATGGTTCTTGTTTTAGTACATTCACACTACAAATTAAGCAGTTTGTGGCTAACACTTGCTGATGCAAGCGTCAAACATCAACCAAACATCAACCAAATGTTGATGTTGGACACACACTGGTGCACACACGCAACCACAGGTGTGAGTATTCACTTACGTCAAGGTCAGCTTATCACTGCTTGCAACTGTTATCCACTTATATTAATAAACAGTAGATTTCTTTCTGTGTCTAAGTCATTACTCAGTATTTTTAAACTCTGGTCATTCCCACATGCCAGATGCGCAGAAATGAATTTAGATCCACATTGACGACTTGATTCATTGTGTGGGAGCAACTCTGCCAATAAAAAATGCTTAGCTTGTAAGTTTCCTGAGAGAAAGACCCCAGGCTATTGCAGCTTAACCCACTGGAGACCTCATAACTCAGTCCCATTAAGTTAAGCCAGGGCAGCCACACTATAACTCAACCCCAATGAGTCAAATGGTCAAATGGGAACAAAGAATAGTTGCTATTCTATAAGACAGCCTGTTTTCTTAGTACTGTGGGCCTTAAGTACACCTCAAAGTCCTTTGTCAAATAACACTCTATCGCGGTATTGTTGAACACTGGTGTTCTCACAATTAATAGCTTATTTTATGAGATTTTTTTTTAACTTTGGTGCCTCTGAGTGCATAAATGTTAATGGATAACCTGAAAGCTTCAAGCGGACTGATCACTAAACAAAAGGCTATTCTGTCACTCTCACAATGCATATTCTCCCCTTTTCTCCCTTTAATCCAGATACCAGTGAATCCTACTCATTTTGGTGCTTTGGAGGGGCAAAGACAGAGTAGTCTGCACCATGATTAGCTGGCGGCATGTTAGTGATAAATCTGGACTCTTAAAAAGGAGAGATATATTAGAAATGACACGTGTGATTGAACTATTCATCAGTAGTGTCAAGAGTGATTAGGTTGTGGTTAATTGAACTCTGGAGATCTTATCAAAAGGAAATGGTAATCTCAAGTATTGGAGAAAGCTCCAAAGAACTACATGCAGCGAAAGAAATAAGATATTCTTCAAGGACAATTTTGGTAAATTATACTATAGGATAAAACTTTTCTAAGGATATATAGAATGGGCGTAATGTAAATATTTACAAATTCAAATCAGCAACATGCATGAGATACAATTAAGCTACCTCGTAATCAAAGTATGCATTAATGCAGATCTCATATATTAAAGTCATAAACATTAGTGGCAATGACAATTAAATGAAAACTTAACTTCATGGAGTAACCTTGAGGTCAAGTAAAGGGCTAAAGGGCACTGGCAAACTTACAAAAGACCTTCAGAGAAGTGGTACCATCTGGAGACCCAGCAGGGTCAGTGACTTGACAGGTGAAGTTTAGCTCATCAGAGGGTTTAACAGAGGAAATGGTCAAAGTGAAGTCTTCTCCAATCTTGATCCGATCTGTCAGAGGGGTGCCAGGGTCAACCTTTTTCTCCTTACCCTGACAGAAAGCTATACGTGTTCTAGTTCCCAAATCCTGAATGGATGGTTCCAAGGAAGAACATAAGATAGAAGTCAGATGAAACAAGAACAAGAAAATTGTATTTTTTCACAGAGCATTACTTTTAAACTTTGGGTGCAAAATAGCTCTAATGTCACTTTTTTTCTTTTTGTTTTGTTTTTTGCTATTTAGAAATGTTAAAACTGTGGAAGAAAATGAACATCTAGAAATTACTTACAATGTACCATTCAACAATTGTGCCAGTTGTTAATGGGGTGACTGTGCAGGGCAGTGAGGCATTCTCTTCCTTTAACACCTCCACTTTAGGCTTCACAACCACATTCACGTTTCCACTGCTTACGACTGAAAAGAACACACAAAAAAGAAAAAAGAACAAGGATCACTGCAAAATGCAACATGTAGCAGAATTTTACAAAATATATGGAAAGACACAATGTGATATTACGGCAATAACA